>NC_133653.1:211716239-212016239 GCF_009905375.1 Apium graveolens | reverse complement strand
AGATCCCGTCCTTAAGCTCTTGAACGTTTGGAACCCAAATTCTGTCGGAATACCTCATTATTCCCTTATCATCTTTCTCGATATTAATCTCTTCTCCCGTCATTGGATCTCTGCCTTCATTCATCACTTTTTCTTGGCACAAAATGATCTTTTCCAATAATTCGGGCTGCATTACAATCTCAAACAGCTTTTCGGTACCGGCTCCGGTTACCTTCACTTCTATTTCTATTTTCTCAAAATCTCTTACCAATTCTTCCGAAGACATTGTCATCTTGAGTCTTTCCTTTCTACTAAGGGCGTCAGCCACCATATTGGCTTTTCTTGGATGATAAAGAATCTCATAATCGTAATCCTTGATTAGATCTAACTACCTTCTATGTTGCATGTTGAGCTCTATCTGCGTGAAAATGTACTAAAACTCTTATGGTTTGTGTAAATCTCGCACTTCTCTCCCACAACTAGTGCCTTCAATCTTTAGGGCAAAACTATTTCCACGAGCCCAAACTCATGGGTGGGGATATCGAATTTTATATTCCCTTAATTGTTTTGACGCGTACGCGATTACCTTGATGTACTGTATAAGAAGCACCCTAATTCCTTATACGAAGCGTCATTACACATCACAAAATCTCCTTTTCCATCTGGCAACGCCAACATAGGGGCCATCACCAATATTTGCTTCAGTTCTTAAAAGCTGTTCTCACATTTCTCTGTCCATTCGAACTTCTCAGTCTTACAAGTAAGCCGCGTTAAAGGGGCTACTATCTTTATAAACATGAACGAACCTCCGGTAGTGACCGGCCAATCCTACCTCTGGTAGTCACCCTAACCATGGTCATCAATTCCTCAGTGGTCCTTTATTCATTCTTGTCAGGATCCTCCACGGGATCCTCCTCAGCAACAATCCCTTCTAGGACAACATCCTTAACCGCTACATCCTCAATATGAACATCATCCGGTCCCGTGTTAGGACGCTCTATCGGATCCACAATCTGATCTCCAATACATAATAAAACATCATCGTGTTGTTGCTCCTCAACCTTAGGGTTCGGAGTCCCGCTACCATATACGATAACGAACTACGCTTCTATCACGATATTTATAAGGGTTTTAACTGTCAGTACTACGTTAGGTAGTCCGACTATGAACTTGGAAAGAGTTCTTATTATCTTAGTGAACTTATTATTTTAACGTCACATCATCTCTGAGGTTTATAACGCTTAGCTCTGATACCATTTATGTAACACCCCCAAATCCGGGGTCGGGGATTCGAGTTGTCACGAGTTCCATTTCCCTTAATAACACTCGATCTTTATAAACGACCAACTACTGCGTACTGTGACCCCACAATATACACACACACCACAAGTTATAGTCTCAGAGATGAATACCAAAAATAACACAAGTCATTTTATTCCACAATTATAAACCATTACACCTTAAAAGGGTTTCTGAATAAATTTACATATTCTTTGCCATTATTACAATTCATAAGTATGCATAAGTCTGGTACATCAAAAGTTGAAAACCTAGCCAATTGGTAGTTCCTACCTCAGCTACAACGACATCAACGCCTACAGGAAACTGCAGAATGTTTTCTATCCGCTCACGAATTGGGAGCTTGATCCTGTTCATCTTGTCTATCTGTTGTTGTGTGATGAAAGAAGAAAGCAAGGGTGAGCAACAAGCCCACCAAAATAATATGTGGAATAATTAACAATATATGAGCATTCTCATAGTACTCGTGAAAGTCTTGGTCAAAAGAAATGAACTAAGTTTGATCTCTTATGCGACCAAGTCGCAAAATATTCAGTATATATACATATATACTTTTCACAATCTTTGAAATCCTCTCACCTGTATAATATACACAGAGTTCCAGTTTATACCTGTATAAAAATATCCTTGCAAGGTGATCTCATATATCTAACCTTGTCTCAACGTTTTTCTGAAAATCTTTGTCATGCATAAGATAATCAATAACCAGATATAAGTTGAAAAGATGAAGTTACAAGATACCCCAATATACTTATATCTTTTCCAAATACTACTTGAACTACCACCGTTCAAGTTATAATCAGTTTCAAAAGTTCATCACACTGATGAGACTACAAGATAAGACTTGAATGGATTCAATCTTTGAAATATCATTTAAAAGAAATGAAGTTATGAGATACTTCATTAAGTCCCGATATATATATATACACCTATACACCTATATATATATACATTTCATACACTCCTTGAAAACCACTGTTATGAAAATTATAAACAGAGCTACAATATCCAATGAATTTGGAAAAACAAAATTTTGGCATAAACCTGATATCTTGCTGATCAGGCAAAGATACCAATTAAGTCACCTTTTCTACTAGTAGATGGATGAATCCCCCACTGGTCATCACCCTGGCCACATTAGGGCCTTATGCTGGACTGCCACTCAGCCACTTTCGCATTGATGGACTCCCACTGAGCCACTTACACTTTCATGGACGCCCACTGAGCCCATGTTGCTTATGCCGACTCAATAGATGGACTTACTTCCCGAACGTTGGGTAAGTAATCAATTCATTTATCAAAGTAGCAACCTCGTTGCGAATATAAAATACACCACAGAGCCGAATCCCTCAAGTTTTGAGCGAGTATTTAAATCCCCTTTTAAAGGAAGATCATAAATATAAAAATAAGTTTTGGGATCCGCTCTAACCTTTAAAATCATTTTGAAGACTGGAAAACATTTTTAAGAATGTTTGGAGTAATGCTGATTTAATAAAATAAATCAGTCCCGATATATTAGAAAATATCTGAATATTATCATTTAAATAATATTCCCATAAAGGATAACCTCTATAAAAATAATTAAAGTAGAAGTTTTAAAACTCATACTTGAAATGGATAATAAATAACCAAAGATATACTTATATGAAAGCACGATCTTTATTTGAATAATCGAAAATAAGTTTGATTATCGAAACATTATTCTTTAATAAAATAAAGAATATTATTTAATAAAATAAGCGGAGTCATAAGTCCTCGAATGACTATTCAAAAATAATATTCATTTAATAAATTAAGCAGAGTCATAAGTCCTCGAATGAATATTCAAAATAATATTCATTTAATAAATTAAGAAGAATCATAAGTCCTCGAATGAATATTCAAAATAATATTCATTTAATAAATTAAGCGGAGTCATAAGTTCTCGAATGAATATTGAAAATAATATTCATTTAATAAAATAAAGTTATCGAATAAACCTTATTCGATTAATAGTTTTGAAAACTATATCTGTATATATATAAATATATATATATTATACTCGGGAACATCGACTCCTGGTTTAGAAAATGTTCACCTTTGGGTCCCCTATACTAAAGGTATACGCAACTATTATTTATCTCTAGCATAGGTATTATGCAACTTATAAGCATTGAATCAAAAATTAGATATCAAGATTACGAAACAAACATGCATATAAATATCATATCACATGCTCCAATATATCGCAAAATTTGCTAATAACAATCATGCACTTATCACAAGATAATGCATATACATATATACATCACAACAACAGTATAACGGGTAGAAAACTTGCCTGAGTGTTCCCGGATAGACTTAAGCTTAGAGTGGGTCCGATAACCTATGAACAACAACATAAGTCGGAATTAAACCCCGGTCACTTAAGAAACTAGACTTTAACAAATTAGACTCTAACGTTCGCTTATGGTCACTTCTACGCTTAACGAATCACATAAGTCGCTCGAGTACCCTCGGCTCCACCATTTTTAATAAATTAACCATTAAGAATTTTAAGGCGATTCTTTCGCGAGTACCATATCAACTGCCTAATCCACTTTAAAAAATTTTTTCATACCCCAATTAGTCATTTAAGGGCCTTAACCAAGGTTTCAAAGTAAGGCGAGGAGTAAGGGTTCGTTCGCGAAATGCCGTTACTTAAAACGGTCGTTTCTCCTAAACCGTACATCGGATTCAAGCGAACTACATACCAAAATGAAGCTTACGACATGATCTATCTAAACATGGCAAAGTTACAGATTGGTGAGTGAATTATCTGGTCCGAGATTCATGTACAACAGTCTAAGGAAAACGGGCATTACGACGGCTATGTTTACGAGTTTTCCAAGTTTCTCACTACACCAAAACCTCACCAAACAACCCACAATTGTTAACACATCAAAACCTCAACTAAAAAATACTATACCAGTCCTTATTCTCCAAATTATTCATCTCAACCAACTACAATCAAGTTCTATTAACTATAACAAGATTCATTCACCAAATCACTCCAAATTCAAATCAAACTACTAATAATCAAAGATCATGCTTCTCATTTAGAAAACCAACCATCAAACTCACTAATAATCAAAGTAAAGGCTAGGGTTTGAAGTATATACCTTCCTTGGGAGGCGTTAAGTTGCTAGGAAGCCTTAGGGAGCCTCCTACAAGCTTGATCTTTCCAAAGAAATCAAGAACACAAAGTTAGGCTTTGAAGTTTCTAAAAGTCCAATTGAAATAACTGTAAAAATGAGGGTCTTACCGTGCTTATTTGGACGAGACTTGTGAGCAAGAGTTCTAGGCCATCTCAATACCTTTCCAACGAGCTATAGAACACAACATTTGAGTGAGTATTGAAGGAGATATGGCAGTTTAAAGTTGCTGGGTTTGTTTTGGCCGAGAGCTTTGTTCTTGGAAGCAAAATTCAACTCTCCTTCTTTTTGTTTTATGAAATAATGCTTGGTTTCTTCTCTTTTTGTCTTAGCAAATGATATAAATTTTTTTGCCATGGTTAATTTTGCATGGTCCAAAATCAACCAACAAAATAAAATCCCTTTGTCATGCTTATGTCATCAAGCTTGTGTCATCTTTTAACACTTGTCTTCCCTTTGTGGTGTGATGACATCTTTTAAATAGGATATTCATGGCCTTTTTATCATTCCTGACTTGTTCAATATCAGGATCAAACCATTCATGCCTTGGCTTAGGGACAGATGGCTCATTTCTAGTTGCAGCTCTCATTGGAATATGAGGGCCTCTTTCTATACAGTCCACATAGGCCTCATCTTGAGAAAACAAATGAAGATGCATCTTTACCTTCCAATGATGGTAATTATCTTTATCCAGAAAAGGAATCTTGACTCCAACATCCTTCTTGTTCATCTTGCTGTATTGTTTTGATCTTTAAACTCTTTGTTCTTCAAGAGCTTGCTTTGATACCAATTGTTAGTCCCTTAACAATGTAACAAGAATTACAGAAGGGGGGTTGAATGGAATTCTTGAAACTTTTTCTTGAATAAAAATATTCTAACTCAAATATATATATAAGTGTGAATTGATTAGCAGAATGCGGAATAGTTATTTGAAATGAATCAAAACACAAGTAATTAAAAACAAGAGTCTTTAAAAATTTTCTGGTGGATTTGAATGATTCCACCAGATATATATATATATATATATATATATATATGTATATATATATATATATCGAGAGAACTCTGTGTGCAAAAAGCTCACAGCTGCTTACAAAATGATAACAACTAAGAATGAGAGAAATGCTAAGAGTACAGCTTACAAATGTTTCTCTCTTGGTTGCTTAGTTCCTTAGTTACTATTCTATTGCTGCTTCTTGGTTTATATATCACCAAGATTACAAAGTAATAAGACAGGATAATAAAACAAAAACTATCAAGTCTAATACAATGCTACTTCATTACTCTATTCCAGCATCTTTGAATATCTTCATAATAGCGTGGAAATGGCAATGCTTCTTTGTTCTCGAAAACCCAGTTGAATAGGCTACCACATTCCATTTGCATACACTCGACGCATGTGACTGTGTTGTCACTGTCAACAGATATTTGAATTCTTTATCCGTCGGGTTTATGATCATTCGTCGAGTTAATGATCATCCGTCGGGTTGTTGATCATCCGTCGAATTCATTGTTGTTTATCCGTCGGGTAGCAATCAGGCACTTGACTTCATTTCATTTATGCAGAATTACAAGACATCATCTATGTACAATTAATCAACCTATTCTGCATATCTATTTATAGTCAACATGACTTAGGTACTATTACAGGTTCTAAACAATGTGTATGCAGAAATGTGCTACAGACTTATTGTTACATAAGCTACTCACTCGATGGATAATAAGTCATCATCCGTCGGGACTGAAATGAGTTATCCGTCGGAACTATAATCCTTATCCGTCGAGTGCTACATTTTCACTAAGTAAAATCTACCAAGGTGTTTTGTTCATGAAATCATCAAGTACCAAACATATACACAACAGTTTGTGTTATGGCCCCCGAGATGGGGTTTGAAATTTTAACTGAATAAAATTTTTTGTAAGTACACATGGTTTGTGTTATGGTCCCCGGGATAGGGTTTAAAATTTTAACTGAATAAAATTTTGTAAGTACACATGGTTTGTATTATGGCCCCGGGATGGGGTTTAAAATTTTAACTGAATAAAATTTTGTAAGTACACATGGTTTCTGTTATGGCCCCCGAGATGGGGTTTAAAATTTTAACTAAACAAAATTTTGTAATATGGCGACAGTAATCATATGACAGTAAGATTATCCTGAGCTATGGGGTGCTCGAAGTGAAGTTTTCATTTAAATCATAATAAAGCAAAAAATACATTCCAGGGCAAACGTTGAAAGTTACATCAAGTTGTCATAGCCTAAAAGTAGAGGAGATCTCGGAATGTGCGCCCTATCTTTACTGCCTTGTCTCGTACTTCGTCTAGGAGCTCCAGGTTGGTCTTGAGTCCTTCGATGTTTGAGATCTCATCGAAGTTGATGACCCTGTGGGAGGGGGATCCGGTTTTGATTGGTATGCGAGCTTCGGTGCCGTATGCAAGCTTAAAGGGGGTTTCATTGGTTCCCGTCCTGGGGGTGGTTCTGTAGGACCACAGGACTTTTGGAAGCTCATCAGGCCATGTTTTCTTGGACTCCTCTAGTCTTTTTTCCAGGCCCCGGAGTATGGTTCTGTTAGTTACTTCGACCTGTCCATTTCCCTGAGGATGCGCAACCGATGCCCTTTTGTGCTTGATTCCGAGCTCTTTCAAATATGCTTCAAAGTCGGACCCGACGAACTGTGGACCATTGTCGGAGAGAAGAATTACCGGGTTCCCGAACCTCATGACGATTGTATCCATAAATTTGATACAATCTTGTTGATTGATTGTTCAAATGGCTTTAGCTTCTTCCCACTTTGTCATATAATCAATGGCTACCAGGACATAGCGGAGGTCTCCTTTTGCCAGAGGAAAGGGACCCATGATATTTATGCCCCAAACGGCAAATGGGATTGGAGACAAGACCAATGCTGGCAGGTAGGGGCTTTATCTGGGAACATTGTTGAACTTCTGGCACTAAGGGCATTTCTTAACATAGGCGATGGAATCGGCGTGGACTGTGGGCCAGTAATATCCTTGCCTGATGACTTTGTAAGCCAAAGCTTTGGCTGCCAGGTGGTCTCCGTAGATGCCTTCATGAACTTCCCGGAGACAATAGTTCACCTCATCCGGATCCAAACACTTCAGGGTGGGTGCTGAAAAGGTTCTTCTGTATAACTGACCATTTTTCAGGAAGAAACGAGCAGCTTTGTGCTTTAGGTATCTGGCCTTGTTCTGGTCTTCCGGGAGCGTTCCGTCCCTTAAGTAAACTATGTAAGGGGTCATCCAGTTGTCCGTGCTGCCGATGAACAGGACCTCAGATTGCGCCATGCTGGGTGCCTCAAGCTCTTCGAAGTACACTGAACTAGCAAGGTCTGAAGTATTCTGCACGAGCTTGGACAGCTTATCTTCCTTGGAGTTCTCCTCCCTATTGATCTGGAGTATGGTGATGTCGGGGGTGGTTCCTAGGATGTTCTGCATCATTGTTTGATATTATGCCAATGTGGGATCTTTCGCAATATATTCTCCATTGGTTTGCTTGACCACAATCTGAGAGTCACTGTAGACGACCATCTTCGAAATGCCAAGAGATTTTTCCAATCTGATCCCGGAGATGAGTGCCTCGTATTCAGCCTGATTGTTCGTTGCCTTGAAGGCAAAAGTTATTGCTTGTTGAATGGTGAACCCCTCCAGGCTGATTAGAATGAGTCCCGCTCCGGACCTCTCGGTCGTAGATGATCCGTCCACGTAGAGCTTTCAGCATCCGTTCCTGGGTTGGCTTCTTCTTAGGTTAACTCGTGGGAAGCAGGTGGTTGCTGCTCCGGGAAGGTGCATTCCATGACAAATTCTGCTAAGGTCTGGGCCTTTATCGCTGTCCTTGGCACAAATTTGATGTTTAATTGGCTTATTGGATGGCCCAGTTGACTAGCCCTCCGGAGCCGTCTGGCTTGTGGATAATCTTCCTGAGTTGCTAGTATGTGACCACTCTAATCTCTCGGCATTGGAAGTATTGTCTTAGCTTCCTGCTGGAGTGTACGAGGGCCAAGGAGAACTTTTCCAAGTTTGGGTACCGAGTCTCGGCGTCCTTGAGGATTTGGCTGACATAGTAGATGGGACTCTGTATTCCTCCTTCCTCCCGGACTAGGGCCGAAGAGACAGCCTTGGGGCCGGCGGCGATGTAGAGGGATAAAGGCTCACCGGGCTTGGATTTTGATAGCACCGGGGGGTTCATCATGTGTCGTTTGACTTCTTCAAAGGCTGTAAGGCATTCTGGGGTCCAATCTACTAACCTCTTGTTCCGAGTACCTTTTAGTAAGTCGAAGAAAGGGAGACATCTTTCTACCAACTTCGGGATATCCTTCTGAGTGCGAGGTATCTTCATTTCTATTATGGCATTGATTTTCTTCGGGTTTTCTTCTATTCCTCTTTTGCCGATCAAGAAACCCAGGAATTTTCCCGAAGGTACCCCGAATGCACATTTCTCCGGGTTCAACTTCATGTTGTATCTCCTCAGGTTGTCAAAACACTCCTTGAGGTCTTTTATATAATCTGAGATCGTGAACGACTTGGAGATCATGTCGTCTACATAAGATTCCATATTTCTCCCCAGCTGGATTTTGAAAATTATGTTCATCATTTTCTGGTAGGTGGCTCCGGCGTTGATGAGCCTGAAGGGCATCATGATGAAGGCGTAGACTGCCCTATAAGTGATGAAGGTTATTTTGGCGATATCTTCGGGATTCATGCGGACCTGGTTGTACCCTGAAAAGGCGTCCATAAAGCTGAGCATGACGTGGCCCGAAGTTGCGTCGATTAGTTGATCAATGTTGGGGAGGGGATAGGAATCTTTGGGGCACGCAGCGTTGAGGCTCGTGTAGTCGACACACATTCTCCACTTTCCATTCGGCTTCTTGAATAACACCACATTGGCGAGCCAGTCGGGGTACTTGATTTCGCAGATGATGTTGGCCTTGAGCAACTTCTCTACTTCTTCGTCTATTGCTTCTTGCCGCTCCGGGGCAAAGTTTTTTTTTCTGTTTGATTGGCCTCTTCCGAGGGTCTACATCCAAACTGTGCATTGCCACGGACTGGTCGATTCCGGGCTTATCTTTTGGTGCCCATACGAACAAGTTAGCATATTCTTTAAGCAGCAAGATGAGTTCTTTCTGGAAGGATGTTCTCAGGCCTTTTCCAATTTTCAAATTTCGGGTGGGGTCCCCGGGCTCTAGCTCTACCTCCACAGTTTGTGCGGCAGGTTCCATCTTGGTTCTTTCTTTTACTTCCACAAATTTCTGTATCCGGGCATCGGTGTTGGTCACGTTGTACCCCGAATCCTCTATCATGTTGACGTCCAACCTTGGTCTTTTGCTGAGATGTTCGCGATGCTTCTTGCGGCTTTGGCCTTTGGGTAAGGCCATTGCCTTTAATCTGTTCTCCGAGTCAGTTTTGGCCATGACCAGGGCTTGTCCATAGCATTTTCCAAATATGCCCCGGTCCCCTCTGAGTTCTACGATGCCTCCCGGCGTGGGGAATTTTAGCTTCAAGTGGATTGTAGACGGGATGGCCGGAGCTTGGTGATTGTGGGCCTTCCCAGAATCATGTTATAAGAGGATGCAACACTTATCACGTAGAACTTCATGACATGAGATACCTGTCGGGGTGCGACACCAAAGACCATGGGGAGGTATATTATCCCGCGGATCGGGATCATATTATTTCCGAATCCGTAGAGGGGGTCTTCAAGGCACGGATCTATACGAAGGTGTCCCAACTTCATCCTATTAAGTGTGTGCTCAAAGACAATGTTAGCTGAAGAACCATTGTCAATCAAAATTCTTTGTACCTCATTATAAGCAATGTCGAGGGTCACGACCAGGGATTGGTTGTGCTCGGGATCTAGGCCTTCATAATCGGCGTTAGATAAATATATGGGCTCATCTTCGGCAGGCTGGATCATCATGATATCACTGTCTATGTCTGGGCTCCGGGGAGGGGAGTTGGTTCCTCCGAAGATCACGTTGACCATGTGCTTGCCACCGCTAGAGGGCTTATCTTTGTCATTGAGTCTTCTTTGTAGGTACTGGTTCATGTTGCCCTTTTTGATCTGGTCTTCAATAAACATCTTGAAAGAAAAGCAGTTCTCCGTGGTATGGCCGTGATCCTCATGATATCCGTAATATTTGTCCCTCGCCCTGTTCTCGGGGGGTGCTAGGAGTGGCTTTGGGGGGTAGTAAAAAGGTTTCCCCTTGATCTCCCTTAAGATGTCAGACCAGGATCGGTTGAGCGGTGTCCATTCGGGCTCTAGCTTTGGCTCCCTTTTAGGCTTGGGCTTTCTTTGAATCCTTTGAGGTCTGGAGTAGTCGTCCCGGGGTGGGGTTCCCCGAGACTGCTGTACATAATTGGTATGCCTGTCCGCCTTGTGTCTCTTTTCTTTCCTGTAGGTGGAGTGGCGTTCTAGAGACTCGTCATCATCCCGGATTCGCCTGTTCATCTTCATCGAGGTGAGGAAGTCATTTTCCTTGATAAACTTTGAATCCATCGCATAAGCCGAAGCGAGGCTTTGGGGCTCCCTATGGATCAGGTCCTTCACGTAGCCCTCGCATGAAACCGGCTAAAGTTTTAAAAACAACTATCTTTGGTAACTCCTTGTTTTCTTTCTGATTGTGCTTGTTCTATCAGTCATATTTTTAATTTTTTTTTCTCATCCTTTGTTTTTTCCTTTCCATTCACTCGGATCTCTTCCGTTTCATCGATTTTGTTATTTTGTATATATTATAAAGTGGCACAAATTCTGGGAAGAACGGAAGTTTCAGATTTGTCGAGAAATGAAAATTGGATTCATGGAACAGGAGAAAGATTTCCCATTCCTTAGCCGGAAAGTTATGTGTCCCATTTATTTATTTTCGTCAGTTATTCACTAGAGCTATTATGATTTTACACAACTAAACTGCTAATTTAATTAGATTTCGTATCTGGTCCAACGGAATTTAAGACTCAGCCAGTATACACTACATTAGTAGTAGAATAGAGGGGGATCTGGAAGTCGTAATAGCCCTTCCTTTTTCCTCAGGATCCTTTCAAATAGAAATAGAGAACGAAGTAACTAGAAAGGTTGTCATAATCATCTTGGTTCGAGTGGAGATAAAAAAAAAGAATTGAACTAAAAATATTTTCTGGAGATATCCATTTTTTTATAATATTAAATAAGGTCCGTTGAAAAATAAGTATACACCTACGGCATATCATGATATGGATACTAATGGGGGGGTATGGGACAAAAAATAAATCCACTCGGTTTCAGACTTGGTACAACCCAAAGTCATCATTCCCTTTGGTTTAAACAACCAAAAAATTATTTCGAAGGTCTACAAGGAAAATTTCACCTTCAATCATATTTTGCTGAGGGAGCAACTCCCTTTTTCACCTTGAATTGGTGGAGATTATGCCGAAAAATATTCACGGCTTCCTTCTCCTCAAGGTTCGAGAGCTGGTTGACTGATTCTTGAAACCTTTTGATGAATTCTGGTAGAGTTTCTCTGCTTCTTTGTTGAATCATTTCCAAATGGCACATCCGGAGCTCGTTCATGTGGTTCGCCCTGAACCTCTTGAGAAATATCTCCCAGAAGTATTTCCAAGAGTCGATGCTCCGGGAGGAGATTCTGCTGAACCATTTTTGTGCTCCTCCCTTTAGTGTTGAAGCGAAGAAACGACATTTGGTGAGGTCATTGTAATCATATATGTTTGAGATCTGTTCAAACTAGTTGAGATGTTCTTCGGGGTCGGCAAGCCTGTCAAAAGAGTCAAAGTTGAAGTGTTTGAGTGTTGGTTCCCTGGGGTGGATTCCAGCTTTCTGGTGAAGGGCATGGCTGCTGTTCTGACTTTCACGTCTCCTTCCACTTTTCTTTTGAGATCCCGGAGAACCCGGGCCATTTGTTCCTGCTTAGATTCCTTCTCTGGATCTGAATCTGAAGAGACATGAATCTGGCGCGTCTTCTACTTTAATTTTGCTTCCTCCTCTTGGACCTTCTTTTCAATGTTGGCCTTTGACTTGGCCTCTTCTTCCTTCCAGATGCGGTCCCGGAGTGTGGCCCTCTTGATCTCGTCCCGGGTGTCCTCTGACGGCCTCTTAGTTCTGCCAATTCGGTCCAAGACTGAGCCTCGAGATTCTTCCGAGTGCTCTTCCTGGTCCCCAGGACGGGTTTCAGGAGCCTTGTTCTTTTCCTTCCACAGGTCCATAGCCGCATGAATCTGCTTCGGGGTCATGTTTCCCCTAGGGTTTGTAGAGGTTTCAGCATATTTATGGGCTGCTTTCTCTATAGTTATCCTCTGGTCTCCGGGCTGGAGCTGAGATGAAGCACGAGTTATGGGGGCTCTTCTCTAATATCTTCCATCTCGCCGTCCCTGGGCGGGACAACGGTGGGCTGGATAGTTCCGGAGATCGAAGTTTTGCTTTTTCTCGTGGTCATTAGTTTTAGAACATATTATGGGAAATAATAACAAGGGTGCACCAGGGTGTGTGACTGTTCTGGAAGGAAAAATAAGGAAAATGAGCTGAGAAGAGAGTGAGGGTTTTGTTTTTACCTGCGAGGGGGTTTTCTTGGCTCTTGGAGCTGTGTAATGTAACTGGGGATGGCACCACACCACCGAACGTTCGAGCCCTCCTTCTAGCGCCAATGATAACTCTGTTTCTTCCCGGGTCTTCTCCTTTCTCACGTATGCTAGAGTCCAGTCCGCGTGGCAGCCATGATGAAGTTAGCCTGCTAGGTTGGGGACTCTGCAAAACAGAACCGGAGGGGGGGTTGTTTCCCGCGGCAACTCCGGTGTGAGAATAAGAAATGGGGTTTCTTGAAGAAGAAGAGGGAAGAAGGAGCTATTCAAAATATGTTTAGTGGTGTGTGTATAGATGTGTAGCAGTCAAATGTTTTTCAACCCCTAAAACCCTCTTTTTGGGGCCTTTTATAGGTCCCAAGATTTAGGGTTTTTGGGGTTTGTACCTTTTCATCCTAACCTTTGATCATTCTTGGTTGGTGATTGATCGGACGGTTTGGATGGACTGTGTGGTCAAGTGTCATTCTTCCATCAGTGTTGCCTTGGGATCTTTGCACATGAACGGCTGGGATGTAATTGTTCCATTTTGGGTAATATGAGACATTTGACTCTTTTATCCTGTGTCACGTGGCAACGGGAACCACCCCAGTTTGGGCTTGGGGTGTTATCTTTTTGGACTTTTGTTCCTTTATTTGAGTTTCGTTATTTCTGGCCTATCGCCAATAATAGATAAAAGTGAAGCAGGAGAATGGCATCCTATATTTATTCATGAGCATTGATTTTGAGCAACCACACAAGAGAGAGTTGCAAAAGATTACGTAATAGAAGTTCTCTCACAAATAGACACAATTTTTCAACCAGTTTGGACACCTCACTTCTTGAACCTAGGTAGTTACAAGAATATGATAAACACCATTTAGAAAAATAAGATGATATCTATGCAAAACCTGTATATTACACTTCTAGTAATTTCCTACAAAATATATATTAAGGTTTTTCATATTTGCCTTCGAAAGTCCCAAGCAGATAGATATCTATACAACAAAGTTTAACATGGGTAAAAGAAATATTTGAAATGCATAAAGGATCAGGATTCCAATATGCAGTACAATTGGTCAATCAACTGTGTAAAAGGGTTAGGCTGTACAAAGTTAATTTCAAAGGTATAACTACAAGATATCGTTAGTTTGGTGCATTTTAAAAAAATATGGAGATCAGATAGTTTGTAAAAAATGGAAATCTTCATACAAATAAAAGACAGTGGGCCAGAGAGTTATACACTTAGACATTTTTTATCAAACAGGTTGCACCATACCACTGCACATTTAGTAATTAGTATTTGCAGAATTCTCAAATAGAAGCACATGATAAATAATTTGTTTCAGAGGAAGATGAGTTCATGTTGTCCAGAAGATATCGTATGTGAATTAGTTAAACATGTGAGTACTGACAAGCCAAATTCTGAAATGCAACCACATAAGCGCACACACAAAAAGCACAGATTAAATATAAAGAAAATATAATATGTGTGCACAAAAATAATGAGGGGTTAAACGTATATTATGGAGAAGATGCTCATTCGATAACATAACTAAGGCGTTCGAGGACAAATTCACACAAACGATTTTAGTTGTGAAAGTGAAAAACAGTTGATGTTGGAATAAAATGGCTCACCATTTTTGTCTGGATTAAATTGTCACATGAATTTTTTTTCCCGAGTACAAATTCACACAAATGATTCTACATATAGCGGTGAAAAAATGGATGTGGATTTAGTATATGATGTGTCAGCTGAGCGCTGAGCTGGACTAAAATGGCTCCACATTTTTATGATTATATCTCATAATTTTTTCTATTACCTCACGTTTGGCTATTAATACCATAATAGTAGATAATAGACGCGGAAAGTTATTTTTCCGTCTCTATAAATTTCTAAAAATAGAAATATGAAAGCTTGGTTGTTCCCGAACAAACTCGTATTGGGTTCGGGTTTGATTCGTTTATAAACGAATCGATCTTGAACATATTTTTCGGCTCGGTTATTAAACTCGGCATGACTCGTTTTTAAGAAAAATTAAGTTCGCCTCGACTCTATTCGTTTGCAGTTTTAAGTTCTAGGAGCCTTTAATCCTCTCGATCTACTTTTCCAATTTTGTGAATATTTTGAATTGTTAAATAGTAAAAATAAATTTTATCTTATATTATTCCAAACTTTTTACTTAAATAAAAAAATTATCATCCCCTAAAATTTCTTTTCAAGTCAAAATTATCATAATAACTTTCTTTTCAAATCAAAGTTACGATTTCAATATTTTCTTAACTATCAAGTTCTCAAATTTGTCCATCTTCCAAGTTAAAATTAACGTATTAATGGTATCTTAAACTCTCTTTTCAAGTCAAATTTCTTATTATAATATTTTTCTAATTTGAAGTCATAAAATTTCTTTAACATTTTATCATTTTAATATTTTTTATAAACATTTTTTCAGTTAAACTTAACATCCTAGACATACCTAAATTTTAAAAAATAATATTTAGATCTTTTATCTTGTAATTTCTAGAATAAGTAATAATTGTACAAAGATATTGATTAGATTTCATAAATTAAATTAGTCTTTACAGATATTTAAATTAAATTTTATGATATTATAATGTTAATTATTCATTAATACATGATATAATTTTATGATATTCAGATTTGTGTAAAAAATAAACAGGTCTTTAAAATTTTAAACTAAGGTGATATTGTAAAATTGATTATTAATTAATAAATAATATACTTTTCTGATATCTAAATTTGTGAATAATGAGAAAGCTGCTAAGTGTGGTGACAATAAATTTTATAATTTTTTTTAATGATTATTCTTTATAGAACTTAAATTTTCTATTTATATTTAAATAAATTTTAATTTTAATTTATAATATGTATTTGAATTTTGTAAATTTATATTAAGTATAAATTTATAATAAAGGGTATGTATTAACTATTAATAATACCCGCACAGGTTTTAATTTTTGACTATTATAATAATAATAATAATAATAATAATAATAATAATAATAACAATAATAATAATAATAATAATGAATGGAGCTCCCGGCAAAAAAAACAAAAAGGCACGGACCCAAAATTCATGTAATCTTATCTCAACAAAATTTCGAAGTTTGGATAAAATAAAGCTCACTCTCACACTCTCAAGCTCCCTGTCCTCCACACACACAAACACACTACTGGCTTCTCAAATGGAAGCTCAATCTCTCTTAACCAACCCATCTCTCTCCCGTCTTAAACTCTCCCATAAGCTTCTCTCTCTCCCACTCTCTCTCTCTTCCAATCTCCGCCATCGTCGTACCACTCATCCCCTCCGTCTCAGCCTCTCCGTCGACAACCAATCCCCCTCCTCGCAACTCAACTTTCAAGACTACAATGAGGAGGAAACTTACGGGGAAGTCAAAAAAATTATTGGGAGCCGAGCCGTGTCGAACACTATGGAGTATTTAATAGAATGGAAAGACGATCATGCGCCTACGTGGGTCCCGTCCGAATTTATCGCAAAAGATGTAGTTGCTGAGTTTGATTCTCCTTGGTGGGAGGCTGCGAAGAAGGGAGATGAGTCGGCTCTTAGTCGACTCATCGAAGACGAGGATGAGAGAGATATTAATGCAATTGATGAGAATGGTCGTACCGCTTTAATATTCGTCTCCGGGCTTGGCTCGGAGACGTGTGTGAAAATATTAGCTGAAGCGGGAGCTGACTTGGACCACAAGGATACGAGTGGCGGCTTCACGGCTTTACATATGGCAGCCGGCTACGTAAAACCAAGTGTGGCTAAAATGTTGATCGAGTTCGGGGCTGATGCTGAAGTCGAAGATGAGAGGAAACGTACACCGTTGGATTTGGCGCGAGAGGTTTTGAAAGCTACCCCGCCAATGCAATTTGCGAGAAGATTAGGGCTGGAAAATGTAGTAAAAATATTAGAAGGGGCAGTATTCGAGTACGCGGAAGTGCAGGAGATTATAGAGAAGAGAGGCAAAGATGATAAGGTGGAGTATTTAGTGAAATGGATGGACGGTGGAGATAATGAGTGGGTGAAAGGTGAGATGATTAGTGAAGATTTGGTTAGAGATTTCGAAGAAGGGTTAGAATATGGTGTGGTGGAGTGTATATTAGAGAGTAGAGATGGCGAGAATGGAGTGAAAGAGTATTTGGTGAAATGGATGGATATTGATGATGCGACTTGGGAGCCTGCAGAGAATGTTGATGCTGATTTGATCAAAGAGTTTGAGGTTGTAAAATCATAAGATTTTGGCGGGATGGAAGATAAGTAGAATTTGTTCAAGTGTTATTTACTTATCAATTACTTTGATTATGTTATCAATATTGGGTATTTTACATCTGATATTTCAGGAAAGTGCAGTCTAACAGTTGATTTTTTTATAAAGTTTAATTGGTTCATAATTTCGATTATTTAGTATGCTTGTTGATCTAATATTTAAGTGACATCAAATAATTAACAGAGAGTTGATGGCTTCGTGCCTTAAATGGTCGAAATTCCTGTAAGTAGTCACTTCCTTTGAGGAATGATATGTGAGATGTGAGATTTTCATACGATTTAACGGTCATTTTATTCGTTAGTTTTTTCTGCTTGAAAACCAGAACCATGTCATTGAAAACCAGAAAGATCATAATTCAACGTCTCCAACGAGTGGGATGGAGGAGACATACAAATATTGTAGCAATCGAGCAAGCAATATAATCAAGATATAATCAAGAGTAATTTGCGGTTTGTGTACCTGAAATTTCAAGTTTCTGCACTTTATGTACTCATAGTTTGATTCTAACAAAGTACATGCTAAAGTTTGTCTATGTTCGGATATTTCAATTTTTGTTATTGAGTGAGATTGAATATTATATATATATAAATTTAATAAATTACTTAGTAACATTTACGGTAATTTCATAATGTTCTTTTATTAAAATTTACAATAAAACATGTGTTTCCTTTATTGTTATAAAAAAACTAAGATAATAAATAAAAATCGGTGCTTTATATCATTAAAAAATATACTTGCTCGCTTCAGTTTTTACCCGTAAGCTTCAAACACAGTATCCATAAATATTTTTCAAAATCACTGTTTTAAATCATGCTTCTAAATATATTCGATATTTTCTAAGATTAATCCTGATTTTCCCATTGGTATCTCTACCCATTAGTTCAGGTTATGGATAATTACAATTTTGGTTAAAACTTTTTTTTACATTCGTAAGTCCCTCAAACATGTGCATTACTTTTTGAAGTTTAAATTGTACACGAAGACCAGTAAAAATGATAATTTAATACTAATATAAATATAACACAACAAAATTATAATATCTTATACTCTTTTGATCCCATCCAATTTCTTAAAAGATTGGAGAATTAAAATCACTGTCTTATATCAATATAAATAATTATTACAAGATAAATTTACTGAAAATATTATATTTTAAGAATAATTTATTTTTTTTTAGTTGAATATAGTGCTTTGAAAAATTTAAAGTTATATATCATTTTGTAGTGATAAGACCTTTTTTGGAATAAGTCATATAAGACTTAGATTTATATATTTAATTTTTGTTAGGATATAAAAATTTTCATAATTATTGTTTAAATACAACACATATACATCCTTGAGATTTTTGATAAATAATTAAGAAAAAGTAAAATTTTGCAAATTTACTATTGATTTTTAAAAGAATTTGCAAATATACTATTTTTTTAAAAGTTGCAAAAATATGGACATATTAATTAGGCAGTTAATCACTTATCATTCAACCTCTTTTATCACTTTTTTCTGTACAAATCCTCTTAATCCTCTCTCTCAACCACAACTTCGAAGCAATACAGCATCAAAACTTCTGAGAATTCATCACCGGAAAGCATAAGAGGTATGTTAAAATCATTAATTAATTGTTAAAATTACGTTCAAACAATCAGATCTAACAATTTGAAATAGTAATTCTTCAAATAATAATGTCGTTGAGTTGTTTAACTGTATTACGATCTATAAGTAGAGGTTGTTATCATTGTTATGAATCGATTTTAGTATATATATTTGACAACGATGACTTGTAGTTGATTTATGTTTCTTAGTACTCTGTTTTAAGTTGATTTATGTTTTAATTTGATTTTAATGTGCTAGCAGTAATATACTATAGATTGTTATAGATGTTATTCGTTGATTTTAGTAGCAGATTTGTGAAAAATGAATTGTATTTGATTTTATATTTTTATTTTGATTTTGAGGCTTTACGAGCCATATCATACAGGCTGTTATAGAAGAATTCAGTTGATTTTGGTAGACACACTTGTCGATAGTGACATGTGGTTGATTTTTAGATTTAAGTTGATTTTGACGTGTTTCGATCCATAATGTACAGTCTGTTATAGATGATTTCAGTTGATTTTCATATTGAATTATAGTTGATTCTGTATTTTATTTTCATTTTTAGATGTTACGAAGCATATCATACAGGCTGTTATAGATGAATTCAGTTGATTGTAGTAGACAAATTTGTCAGTAGTGGCTTGTGGTTGATTTTCTGGTTTAATTTTATTTTGACGTGTTACAATCCAAGAGTAGAGGTTGTTATATATGATTTTAATTGATTTAAGTAGCAAATTTTGACGATAGTGACTTGGAGTTGATTTTGAAATTTAAGTTGATTTTGAGGTGTTACGAACCATATCGTAAAGAAAGTTATAGCTGAATAAAGTAGATTTTGGTATACATATTTGTAGATAGTGACTTGTGGTTGATTTTCTGTTTTAAGTTGATTTTTTCGTGTTACTATCCATAACATAAAGGCTGTTATATATTATTTTAGTTGATTTTTGGTAGCAGATTTTTCGATTGACACTTGGAGTTGAATCTCTATGTTAGGTCACACACACACTGTAGAGGGGGTGAATACAGTGTATAGTACACTCAAATCGAACTTTAAGAACTTAAGTAACAGAAAACAAACTTTATTGAAACAATAAACTCTGTTACAGTATGGAACTGTTACCTCTCAGTGATGAACAATATCACGAGAGCTGCTAGGGTTATAATGAATAATCTTCTCGAATAATGATAACACTTATAGTGTAAACCCTATGTCTATATTTATATACTACACAGTTACAAGATAATCGCTAATTGATATGGAATATAATTATGCTTCCTAAAATATATCAATCAGATATCTTTTCTTCCAAGTATTCCATTCTTTACAGAATTCCTTCTTCATGCATATCCCTTCTTATGTTTATCTTGATCTTCTTTCCTTTAATCAACTACTGTCCTTATCTGATCGTCCTTCAGCACTTAAGTTCTGATATCTATCTTCTGATGATTATCTCCTGATAACATAAGTACTGATATCCTTAAGTCCTGACTTCCAGTATAAGTACTGATCAACAGTTAAGTACTGATTTATCCTGTTCAAGTAAGATCTGAAAGCTAAACATAAAACATATTAGCCATGACATTATCAAATATATCTAACAATCTCCCCCAACTTGTAAATTAGCATAATATACAAGTTTAACAGATATTTGATGATGTCAAAAACATTAAGTACAAATGCATGAGAATTAGACTAGATAACTACAACTTACAGTCCTTAAAGCTTTACCAATATTCAACTTCTGATAACAACTTCAGTCTGTATAAATATCAGAATTTTAGCAGTTGTAGATCTTCGACTTGGCTTCATTATTTTCTGATCTCTCTGATGTCAAGAGTTGTTCTGAGATAGTTCTTCAACAAACATTTCTCAGCATATCTGAGTTCATCAATCATTCTCCTTTTGACATCTTTAAGCTCTGCAGTATCTTCACCAGTTTGAAAGATTGCAGCTCTGAGATCATTGATCTTTGCTTTTCTCAACTCCTGATCTAGTATTATGACATAAGCTTTGTCAGACTCCAGATTGAATTCAAGTCCCTTAATACCAAGATATGTTCTGATCTGTGCAGTATTAGGCTTCATATCAACAATATCACCATTGTGATCTCTGTACTTTGGAACATATGTGATGTCAGACTTAACAGAATAAAGCCTTTTCTGACTCTGAATCTGTTCTTTTAAGTAGTTTGCAGCAGTCCCTGTTATTCTGTCATCCACTTGAAGCAAGAAAAGTACATGCTCCAATTCTTCAAAATACTTCAATGGAATGGCATTTTGTCTTATATGATAAACCCTACCATCTGTCATGAAATACAACATGATGTATTCTTTCAAGTAGGTATGGTAAACCATCTATACAGATTCCAGTTGATTCAATCTCTCAGGAGTTGCTCCAATACCCGGTTCACTCAAGGAAGTTGGATCATTGGTAGTGTTGTGTACTCTTCTTTCATCAGCACTTCCCAATCCAGTTTTATCTCTTGCTTCCTTTCCAGTGACTACTCTTGCTTCAAAACCACTTGCAGTAGTCTTCAAAGATTGAGTCTGTTTTGCTTTAGTGAATCCTGGTAGGAGTGTCTTTGATCTATTTTCTGATATCAAGTTAACTTGAGCTATGTCAGAGGTTACTTGCTTCTTCTGAATATCAGAACTTACAATTTCTTGACTCTGAACAACTTGAGCCATATCAGAGGTTGTTTTAAGAACTTTTCTTGAAGTCAGAGCAAGATCATCCTTTACATCAGTAATTTCTTCTTCCTCAGGAGGTACATAAACCTTGATAGGTTCACCAACCTTTTCTTTACCCTTGGATCTTGGATCTATCTGTGGTTGTGATCTAGCCAATGTTGCTTCAGTATGTGTCATTTCTTTGATCACAATGCCTTTGAGTTTTGGAAGTGACTTTTTGCCAGAAGCTTCAGATTTAGATGTGACTTTCTCTAATTTAAGTCTGGCTTCTTCTTCCTTTAAACTTTCCAAATCCATTCCTGGATTTTCTTGAAGAAATAACCGTCTTGACATTTCCTCATCAAGATCTAAAAGTTTATCAGAACTTAACTTTTTACCAGCAGCAGAACTTATTCTTTTCCCAGTATCAGAACTTGTCCTGTGACTAGCTTGTCTTGATGTAAACCTTCTACCTTGACTATGACCGCTACCCATTCCAGAGTATCCTTGGTCATCATTTCCATCATCCTTTCCTTGCAGTGTCTTGTTAGTTTTGCATTTGGACTTAATTACCTTCTCCCCCTTTTTGGCATCAGCAGGTAGTAGAAGAGAGAGAAGCAATTCCACTGAGGATTGGATTTCAGTTAGTTGTGATTGCTGAGAAGCTTGATTTTTCAGAATTGCATCAATCTGAGCTTGTTGATGATCTTGAGTCTTCTCAATATAAGCAATCCTGTCAATGGTAGGTTGGAAGAACTTTTTCTTATCAATTTTCCAAACTTGTTCCTGTTTGATAAAGTTCTCCTGAATCTTGTGTAGCTCTGCATGAGTAGTTGAATGAAGACCTTGTAAATGTTTATTACTCAATACAGTGACTCTAAGCTGAGTTTTGAAATCATCAGAATTTAACATTTCATCAGCTTTAGTCAAGTGCTCAGCAAGATGTTTTTCAGTTGGAACACATGAAACTGAGTTCCATTCCTTAGTCCACTCCTGACCTGTAGGAGTTTCACTCCAAGGTACTGGTGCTTCCCCGGTAATAAACTGCTTAACCAATTCAGACTTAGGAAGACTCTGTTGAGGAGTCTGTCCGGAAGGACCTGCTGCATCAGTATCTATAACATGAGCAGTTGGAGCAGCATCACCAGTATCTCCATCATGTGCAGCATCAGAACTTACAGAATCAGTATCCTCTGATAAAACAACAGTGTGAGTAGCAATGGAGGCTTCAGCATCCTCTAATTGCTGATCGGATACTAAGTTCTAATCAACAGCCATATCCTGATGCTCACCTAAAGTCTGATCATCAGTATCTAGATGCAGAGAAGGTGTCTTAGATAATTCTGGAGTTTGAACAGCATCAGTAACAGGTGTTGGTGAAGGATTTGGTGATGTTGGAGCTTCTAAGAGAAATACTTCAGACACAACCAAGTGTTGAACATCAATATCAGCACTTGTGCCTGGATCAACAAGAGACACAGATGGTGAGTTAGCCTTGTCAGATACAGCTTCCTGAGATGGAGTTGATGGAGAAGAAGTGACTGGAGCAAATTCCTTGTCTTGTGAGATCAGAGATTCCTGATCCCCTTCCTTAGCTGCTTCCTCTTCATCATCTGAAACTGGCCTTTGTGCCCTCTGTTTCTTGTACTTCTTTGTTGATTTGGATTCCTTGGGAGTTTCAGGAACTGTCATTCGTCTAAGCCTCTTGAGAAGCCTTGAACCCCCAATTTCAGAATCCTTCTGAGAAATCTCTTTCTTAGCTTCAGTAACAGGTTCTCTAGAAGGAACCGGTTCCTCAGAATCAGATTCATCTCTCAATGCAATCCTCCTTCTCTTTTGAGGTGTTTGAGGAGTGCCATGTTTACCACCATCATCAAAGTGCCCAGTCCGCCAAAACGTCAGAACTTGTTGACTCGAAAAGACTTCAGGTTGTGTTAATGCGTACCCAATCTCACTGTGTGCAAGAAGATCTTGCACAAAATATAATTCAGATGGAGCTTCAGCATGATCAAGAATTGCAGCATAGTTGTTTGGAACAAACTTAGCTCCATCAATGATTAAATCCTTTGGTGCCATGTGAAAAATTGAGATTCAAAAGTGCCTGTTAGGTGTTTGATAAAATGTCTGTATGAAAAACCAACGTGAGAAGAAGGAGAGTAAGTAGAGAGAAAAAAAATATGAAGGAAATAAAGATTAAAGAAATCCTCTCTCTGTTGTACTTATACTCTGAACAAAAATGTTACCATTGGACACCTGTCAGACATGCAGTAATAACTGACAGTTACTGGGCTCGAGAAAACAGGAATCATTACTTACCCATTTGCCTAGTTTCAAGGAAAAACCGTTCCATTTATCAAGAGAAACAGTTTTAATTCAAAATTTAAACCGTTATCACTGATTGAATTATTTTTCACTGCATCATTAATATTCTGAAAATAAATCACATGAAAATGACCAAGATAAATTAGATAAGTAAGTGCTGAAAACGAATCAGAACTTAATATAAAACAAAATTTATATGGTCATCAGAATATCAATCAGGATTTATCAACACAAGATAAAATAACTCAGAGACAAAATCTTGAAGTAAAAATAACTTTCATTAATATATCAAGACAATACATTCATGAAATGGAAATTACATCAATACTTATACAAGATTTTCCCTAAGCTTCTAAACCTAACATCAACAGCCTTAGTCCTAGCTAAGAAGCCTGACAAAGCTGATGATGAAGAAAAATAGGAAGAAGATGAGATTAAGTCATCTTCTTCTTCCTACTCTCGACAAACAGAATGGCGAGTCGGATGATTCGCTCTTGTTGGCGAAGACGATGAAGATGAAGTTCTCTTCGAACGGCCACCAGATCACGTTTGATAACCTCTGGAAATTGAATTCAGAGATTGTGAGGAATGTTGGTGATAGGGTAAGGAGTTAGAATTCCATTCAAAAAGACATGCACAGTCTCATCACCATAATTGTAGAACCAGCCAAATGCAGCCATTTGTGATGATAAATGAAAAACGAGAGTGAGTTTGTGATAAAAGTGTGATGGAAAGGCTGATGTGAAGTGGTTGCTTATATAGGCAAGAGAATGCCAGAAGACGCAAAGAAATTGAATGCTGACAGGTAGAATTAATTCTACCTCGTCTCCCTAGACTTTGAAAAAGAATAACATTCATTGGAAAGAGTTAACATGGTTTAAAACGCACAAGAAACCAGTAACAGTGGACTGTTCAAGTACGAATACCATTAATCCTAATCATAGTGACTATTAATCTTCCACTTCAACATATTCTAGTTCGAACTGAGACTGTTACCAAATTTTATTCACAGATAAGCCAAGTAAAGGATTAGACTGAGAAATCAGAACTTAGACCTATACCAGAACTTAACAGTCATCAGAACATAATTTCTTAACTCGAAAAAGGAATGCCCATCTTAGTAAATCCTCATACAAGTTCTGAGTTATAGACTTCAGAACTTAATCATCAGAACGTGTAACTAGAACTTGTCCTCAGAATTTGTACAAAGTGACACAGTGACTGTTTATCTAAAATAACATAGACCACCACAGTAATTTTCATCATTCATATGGAGTGATTATTGTGTGTATTAAGCTAAATAACAAACAAAGAGTAAATCTTAATTCACTTCAGTACATCTTAGAAATAAGGCATAATTAAAATTTTGCTAAAGAGCTGTCATTATCCTGAAACCTACTGATGAATGAGGTCATGCATGAGTCCACCTCAACTGTTTTGTGCTAATTTTATGCATCTTTTCAAATTCTATGTTACAGTGGCTTCTCAGTGTAAGTGAGTCACGACTGCGTATCAGAATTTATGCTTTTATCAGTGTATTTCTCCAGTAATCATAGAGTGTGAAAAGTCACCAAGAAAATATTTTGCTTTTCTAATGCATATTTACTTAATACCAGCAATGCACTTGGGTCGTCCCTTCCACATTTTTACTCTAGATCTCAAAGGAGTACCTGATGTTATTCTTTGATTCTTTTTCTTTTTCTTTTGATAAGTGAGGTTTATCAGCACTTAGTACATTCAGCAGTTTTACTAGAATCAGAACTTAACAGATGAGTAGCATTATTCTAATTTGTGACTTAGTAATAAGATAAACAAAGTAAACTCAACTAAGCTCAATTATCAGAATTTGCTTGTGTCATAAGATTTCCACAGAAATAATTACTTCTTACATGGAATCATTTGTTTATTGAAGACTACTAGGTCAGTATCTAGCACAGTTATCCTCATAGGATTGAATAATTACTTAAACAGACATATCACTTATCAGAGTTGAGAAATATATATCAGACAACAGTCAGTACTTAAAAACATTTATCAATTAAGCACAGAATACACAATGAGATTAATTCTGTAAATACTGAGCATAAAGTTTGATAACACAGAACAAGACTAAGCAGATTTAGAGAAAGAACCTGAAACCATTCCAAGTTCATTTACCAATCTTGTAAAAGTAGCTTGACACAGTAGTTTTGTGAAGATATCTGCTAGTTGTTCATCTGTGGGAATAAAATGCAATTCCACTGTACCTTCATCCACATGTTCCCTGATGAAGTGGTACCTGATGCTGATGTGCTTTGTCATAGAGTGTTGAACTGGATTACCTGTCATAGCAATAGCACTTTGATTATCACAGTAAATAGGGATTTTGAAATATGTTAACCCATAATCCAGTAACTGATTCTTCATCCAAAGAATCTGTGCACAACAGCTTCCTGCAGCAATATACTCTGCTTCTGCAGTTGATGTGCAAATTGACTTTTGTTTCTTGCTGAACCAAGAAACCAATCTGCCTCCAAGAAATTGGCAGCTTCCACTTGTTCTTTTCCTGTCAATTTTGCAGCCTGCAAAATCTGCATCTGAGTAACCTATTAGTTTAAAGTCTGATTCTCTAGGATACCACAATCCCAGATCAGCTGTTCCTTTAAGATATTTAAAGATTCTTTTCACAGCTGTTAAGTGAGGTTCTCTTGGATCTGCTTGAAATCTTGCACAAAGACAGGTAGCATACATGATATCAGGTCTACTAGCAGTTAGATAGAGTAGAGAGCCAATCATACCTCTGTAGTCAGTAATATCTACTGATTTACCAGTATATTATCCAATTTTCTTGCAGTGGCCATGGGAGTGGATGCACTTGAACAATCTTGCATTCCAAATTTCTTCAGCAAGTTTCTGGTGTACTTAGATTGACAAATAAAAGTGTCTTCTTCATTCTGCTTGACTTGAAGGCTTAGAAAGTAGTTAAGTTCCTCCATCATACTCATCTGATATCTTGACTGCATCAGTTTGGCAAACTTCTTGCAAAGTCTGTCATTTGTAGATCCAAAGATGATATCATCAACATAAATCTGGACAAGAAGTAGGTCCTTTCCATGGTTGAGATAGAAAAGTGTTTTGTCTATTGTTCCTCTGTTGAATCCACTTTCCAGAAGAAACTGAGCTAAAGTCTCATACCATGCTCTAGGAGCTTGCTTAAGTCCATAAAGTGCTTTATCAAGCCTGTAGAAATAATCTGGATGTTTGGTATCTACAAAGCCTGGAGGTTGTTCAACATATACCTCCTCCTCTAATTCTCCATTGAGAAAAGCACTTTTCACATCCATTTAAAAGACAGTAAACTTTTTGTGAGCAGTATAAGCCAAATATATCCTTATGGCTTCTAACCTAGCAACTGGTGCAAATGTTTCATCATAATCAATTCCTTCCTGTTGAGAATATCCTTTTGCAACCAGTCTTGCCTTATTCCTTGTAATTATGCCATCACTGTCAGTTTTGTTTCTGAATACCCATTTTGTACCAACAACAGATCTATTCTTTGGTCTTGGCACTAGGGTCCAGACTTTGTTTCTTTCAAATTCATTTAACTCTTCCTGCATTGCTTGCACCCAATCAGCATCTTGAAGAGCTTCTTCAACTTTCTTTGGCTCAGTCTCAGAGAGAAAAGAATTGTAGAGACATTCATTTGAAGTACCTGTTCTAGTTCTGACACCTGCATCAGGATTTCCAATTATCAAATCAGGTGTATGTGATTTTGTCCACTTCCTTGCAGATGGAAGGTTGTCTTTAGAACTGGATGCTCCCCCATGATCCATGCTATCTTCATTTTCATTTTCTAATGCTCCCCTGAAACTATGCTCTCTGAGTTGAATTCTTCAGTATTTAGATTTTCAGCACTATCAGAACTTGGCTTATCAGAACTTGACGAATCAGAACTTGAAGAGCCAGATGCATGTTCTGATGTTTCTTGAGATGAGGTAGGATCTTGAGTATGCTCCCCCTGCATAGGTGCATCTTCCTTTGACATAGTTACCACAGTTTCAATAACATCAGAGTTTAATCCATCAGAGTTTACAGTATCAGGACTTAGACTGTCAGGATTTTCAGTATCAGAATTTGAGTCTTCATTTTCAAATCTCAGCTGATCATGGTCAATGAAATCTTCAAGACCAGTAATCTTCTTGTCATCAAAAGAGACATTGATAGATTCCATGACCACTTTTGTTCTCAAATTATAGACTCTAAAGGCTTTTGTGGAAAGTGGATATCCAACAAAGATTCCTTCATCAGCTTTTAGATCAAACTTTGATAGCTGTTCCAGATGAGTCTTGAGAATAAAACACTTGCATCCAAATACATGAAAATATTTCAGATTTTGCTTCTTTTTCTTCACCATCTCATATGGTGTTTTTCCATGCTTGTTAATGAGTGTTGCATTTTGAGTAAAACAAGCAGTCTGCACAGCTTCAGCCCAGAAATAGGTTGGAAGCTTCGCTTCTTCAAGCATTATACGTGCAGCTTCAATGAGAGTCCTATTCTTTCTTTCAACAACTCCATTCTGCTGTGGAGTTCCAGGAGCAGAAAATTCCTGCTTTATTCCATGGTTTTTGCAGAACTCTTCCATTATCAAATTCTTGAACTCAGTGCCATTATCACTCCTTAAAATTTTCACAGAATCTTTGACCATGTTATCCAGCTGTTTGACATGATCAATCAAGATAGATGCAGTTTCACTTTTTGTGTGCAAGAAATACACCCATGTGTATCTGATGAACTCATCCACTATGACCAACGCATACTTCTTCTTTGCAATAGACATGACATTTACTGGACCAAATAGATCAACATGTAGTAGATGATAAGGCTCAAGAATTGATGATTCAGTCTTGCTCTTGAATGAAGATTTTTTTTGTTTGGCTTTCTGACAGGAATCACAAAGACCATCAGGAGCAAATACTGTTTTTGGCGATCCTCTCACAAGATCTTTCTTGACCAGTTCATTTATATTGTTGAAATTTAAATGAGAGAGTTTCTTGTGCCAATTCCAGCTTTCTTCAATTGATGCTCTACTCATCAGACAGATTGCAGAACCATCAGTACTTGTTGAAAGCTTAGCTTCATAAATGTTACCACGCCTGTATCCTTTCAGAACAACTTTGCCTTTAGATTTACTCACAATTTCACAGTGTTCTTCAAAGAAATCAACATGATAACCTCTGTCACAGATTTGACTTATACTCAGTAGGTTGTGTTTAAGTCCTGAGACCAGAGCTACTTCTTTAATTATGACATTTCCAAGATTGATATTGCCATATCCCAATGTTTTTCCAATGTTGCCATCTCCATAAGAAACACTTGGGGCAGCTTTCTCCCCAAAGTCTGATAGCAGGGCCTTATTTCCAGTCATATGTCCTGAACATCCACTGTCCAGAACTAGAATATTTTTCCTGTTGCCCTGCAATCACAAAGACCACTAATTATTAGTTTTAAGGACCCAGACTTGCTTGGATCCTTTGGCCTTTTTAAGTTTGTTAACATTTGCAGCGGATTTAGCATCAGAGTTTATGTTAACATTTTTCTTATCAGAACTTACACTATCAGACTTTGAATCAGAATTTACACTAGAAGGAACAATGGAAACTTTCTTCAAAGAAGGTTTTATTTGATAATAATCATAGTACAAGCTATGATATTCCTTACAAGTATAAATGGAATGCCATAAACTACCACAATGAAAACAAGGATTTTGTGGTTTGTATCTAACAGACTGACTCTTAACTCCTGATTTTGAAGGTAAGGAGTTAATATTCTTATTCTTCCTGCAAAAAGAAGCCAGATGGTTAGAACTTCCACAGTTATGACATGTTTTCCTAGAAGCATCAGGAACAGGTTTATAATTATTACTTTTATTCACACCTTCCTTTCCATTCCGACTGATTGCAACTTTAAAACATTGGTCGCTTTGATAGCCAACGAACTAAAGATTCAAACAGATTTGACATTATTAGAATATCAAGTAAAAGATGGTTATCCAACTTTGAATATAGTTGATGATCAGCATGTGAGATTTTATATAGAGCTCAAGAAAAAAGAAGTTGATTTTACAATGTATCATCTATGCATAAGTACGGAAAACAAAAAAAATTAAATGTCTGTGGCTTCAAATCAAAGTGAATTGACATGAACCAATTTGGCTATGGAACTTGCAAATACAGAAGAGGTCTCTTCAAATTTATCTTACAACAGAGGTGACGAAACAAGTAAAGGTAGTGTTGGTGATTATGTTGATTTTGTTGAGCAAATATCTGTGGATTTGAAGGAGATGCCACATGAAGAAACTAAAGATAGTGATGTATTAGAAATTTGCAGGGATGAAGAAGTTAACAACAACTGCATTGAAGAGTTGTCGATGTTGCAAATATATAGAGATAAAGAAACTTTGCAGATGGTTTTAAACATGTACGCTATAAAGAATAACTTTCAGTATAGGGTGAAGAAGTCTTGCACAAATGAGTACTTTGTCATATGTGTTCACCAGAATTGCAAGTGGTTGCTTCGAGCATTTCAGAATTGGAAAACGGATCAATTTATAATTAGGAAGCTATTCAACAATCATACCTGTGATTTGGAGATAAGGTTTAAGAATCAAAGTGTTAGGAATATATGTGCATTAGTTTGATGATATGTTTAACAAAACACTTAAGTAGATATCTAGTGTTTGTAGCCTCAACGGATAAGACCATTTTGGCTATCCGTTGATGGTGTAGCTTTACTTAGAAATAAGTCTAGTGTTGTAGCACATTTCAGTCTCTGAATTTGAGATATAATTCTTAAATGTTGAGGGAAATTATAAGTCATGTTGACTACTAGAGGATATGCAGATAAGAAGGCCAATTGTAAATATTTCATGCCTTGTAATTTTGTATAAATGAAATGGTGTCAATGGATAACTTAAAGACCTTCAACGGATGAGAAACAAAGCTTCAACGGATGTCTCTAAAGCTTCAACGGATAACATCCTTCAACGGATGAGTGCATCAACGGATAGAGCTTCAACTGCTAAAACATCAACGGATAAAGCCATCAACGGATGAAGGCTTCAACGGATGTTCTGTTAAATAGCAGTTGACAAGTGGTAGTTGTACCTACAAACAGAGGCACATAGGTTGACAGAGACAACTGAGATGTGGTAGCCTATTTCAGGAACATCAGAAAAAGCAGCCGTTCTACTCTAGTATAAAGAGGCAATAGTCAACAATACACTGGAGTAAAATGGAGAAGAAACAAGTGGAGAACTTATTTTATTATTGTACTTTTTTTTATCTTTGTCTTCACTTGTAAACTTGGTAATATATAAACCAAGTAGCAGCTAGTAATTAGATAAGAATTTTTCCAGAGCTGTTTAGAAAAATCTTGAGAGAAAAATTATCTAGTTTGTACTAGGATGCAGCTGTGATCAACTTCTTGAATCACAGATTTTCTGAAATACCATCTCTGGTGGAACAACAATCCACCAGAAAAGTTTTTAAGGTCTGTTGTGTTCTTTACATTAGTGTTTGAATATATATCTGTCTGTATTAGCTTAAAGCAATTCATACACTTGTTTATCTTAAACACAAAGCCTTTGAAACTGCTCAAAACTAGAAAAAGTTTTGAGATTTACATTCAACCCCCTTCTGTAAATCTCATTGTTAGTCCACTAGGAATAACAATTGGTATCAGAGCAAGCTCTTGACACACAAAGAGTTTAAAGATCTTGGAAACTAACAAGGATGAGTAAGAATGATATTGGAGTAAAAATCCCAGTTCTTGACAAAGACAGTTATCACCATTGAAAGGTGAAAATGCACCTTCATCTACTCTCCCAAGATGAAGGTTATGTAAACTGCATTGAGAATGGTCCTCACATTCCCCACAAAGTAGCCACAGTTGCTACGGCCACAATTGCTGTTGGTCAATCCATTCCAAAACCTAGAGCAGAATGGACAATGGAAGACACAGAAGAAGTCCACAAGGATAAGAAGGCTATGAACATTTTGTTTAATGGTCTTGACAAGGATATGTTTGATAATGTGATAAATTGCACAACTGCCAAAGAGGTTTGGGACACAGTTCAGCTACTGTGTGAAGGTATAGAATAAGTAAAAGAAAACAAAATGCAGCTTCTCATTCAATAGTATGAGTATTTTCAATAGATTCCAAAAGCTGTTGAATGGACTGAAGCTATATGGTAGAGTGTACCAGGTGAAGGATTCAAATCTTAAATTTTTAAGATCCTTGCCAAAGGAATGGAAACCCATGACTGTCTCCTTGAGAAACTCTCAAGATTATAAGGACTTCACTCTTGAAAGATTATATGGAATCTTGAAGACTTATGAACTAGAGCTGGAACAGGATGAGGTATAGGAGAAGGGAAGAAAGAAAGGAGGTTCAGTTGCCTTGGTAGCTGAAAATGAGAAAGAATGCAGACAAGAAACTGTGAGATCTACATCAAACTCCAAAGATGGCACAAGCAAATCAGAATCAAGCAAGGGTAAGGAGCAAGTTGCTGAGAATGAAGACAACTCCAGCCAAGATGACTCTGATGGTATTGATGAGCATCTTGCATTTCTGTCCAGGAGATTTGCAAAGATGAAATTTAGGAAAAACACTAGAGCCACTAAACCTCATAAGAACATGGTGGACAAATCCAAGTTCAAGTGTTACAATTGTGGTACAAGTGGACACTTTGCAAGTGAGTGCAGAAAGCCAACTTCTGAAAAGAAGAAATTTGACCAAGTAGATTACAAAAAGAAATATTTTGATCTGCTCAAGCAAAAGGAGAGGGCCTTCATTACTCAAGAAAAAGACTGGGCAGCTGATGGAGAAGAAGAGGATGAAGATATGGAATATGTCAACTTGGCTCTCATGGCTGATTCTGAGGAAAATGAAGTTAGTTCATCAAGCAACCAGGTAATCACTACTGATTTAACACAGCTTACTAAAGAAGAGCGCAATGATGCTTTTAATGACATTTCTACTGAACTGTATCATTTGCGTGTGTCTCTTAAATCTCTTGCTAAAGAAAATAGTAGGATTAAAGAGAACAATTTGTTTTTAAGTGATAGAAATGCTGTGTTAGAAGATAAGTTGATTGACCTAGAGAAAACTAAGCTACATTGTATATCTGTTGAAAATGAACTAGCTGAATCTGTTAAGAAAGTAGAAATACTTTCTAATCAATTAGAGAGAGAGCAAGAGGTGATTAAAGCCTGGAAGACATCTAGGGATGTTAGTGCTCAAATTGCCAAGGTCCAACGAATTGAATCATTCTGTGAGACTGCCTGGGATAAAAACAAAAAGAAACTGGAATTAATTGATGGGCTGTCAACGGATGTGGAATCAACGGATGATGAAAATTATCCGTTGAAAGAAGAAAAGGATCATCCGTTGAAGGTTCCTCAATCAAAACAGGCAGATGTTTCTAAAAGTGAAAATCTAAAGAAACTCAACAAAAAGTTTGGTTTAATTTCCAAGAACTTTGTCAAAGGAGAAGCAAGCACATCCAAAGATGTCAGTAAGGTGAATATAGGGCACATGACCTTAGAACAGTTAAAGAATAGGCTCAAAGTGGTTGAGGATAAAAAGGAAACTAAAAGGAAATCTAATAGAAATGGGAAGGTAGGGGTTAACAAACATAACAATTACACACCTGATAAGTATGCTCCTAGAAAAAGCTGTGTGTATTGTAGTAGTGTTAATCATCTATCTGCTAATTGCAAATCTATTAAGAAAACTCCCATTCCTGTACCCTCTTCCATGCCTAATATGTCTGCATCACCTCTGCATGCTATGCCTGTTATGTCTCAACAGAATTCTTATGCACATTTTGCAAACATGCCATATTTTAACAATCCTTATCTTGCTGCATTTGGTATGCCTCAAATGCCATGCAATATGTCTATGTGGAACAACATGTTTGCACAATCCATGCCTTATCAAATTCCAAATGTGCTAAATGATTCTGTGACTAACCCTACACCTCAACCAACTACATCTAAGATCAAGGTTGACTCAAAGTTACCTAAGTCTAAAGATGCAGGAGGAATGAAGTCTAGGAGAAAGGCTAAAAAATAATGGACCCAAGGAAACTTGGGTACCAAAATCAACTTGATTGATTTTATGGTGTGCAGGGAAAAAGAAGAAATCTATGGTACTTGGACAGTGGCTGTTCAAGACACATGATAGGAGATTTCTCCCTGCTCACAGAGTTTAAGGAGAGAGCTGGCCCTAGCATAACCTTTGGAGATGACAGCAAAGGGTTTACTATGGGATATGGCTTGATTTCAACAAGGAATGTCATAATTGATGAAGTTGCATTAGTTGATGGTCTCAAGCACAACTTACTGAGCATCAGTCAACTATGTGATAGAGGGAATATAATTTCCTTCAATTCAGAAGCCTGTGTTGTCACCAGTAATAAAGACAACAAAGTGGTTCTAACTGGAGTTAGAAAAGGAAATGTGTACTTAGCTGACTTCAACTCTACAGATGCAGAATCTATTACTTGTCTCTTCAGCAAAACAAGTTCAGTTGAAAGTTGGCTATGGTACAAGAAGCTATCCCATTTGAATTTCAAGACAATGAATGATCTAGTCAAAAAGGACTTAGTCAGAGGAATTCCTCTTGTTGAATTCTCAAGGGATGGTTTGTGTGATGCTTGTCAGAAAGGCAAACAAAGGAAAGCATCATTCAAAAAGAAGCTTGAAACAACAATTGATGAACCATTACAGCTGCTAAATATGGATTTGTTTGGACCAGTCAATGTATTGTCAATTGCAAGAAAAAGATATTGCTTGGTGATTGTAGATGATTTCTCAAAGTTTTCATGGGTCTATTTTCTTGGATCAAAGGATGAAGCAAGTGAAATCATTATCAATCACATCAGGAAAGTCAATAATCATCCTGACTTGAAGGTTAGGAATATCAGGAGTGACAATGGAACTGAGTTCAAGAATTTGACAATGAGGCTGTTCTGTGAAGAAAATGGAATCATGCATGAGTTCTCAGCTCCAAGAACACCTCAGCAAAATGGGGTAGTTGAAAGAAAGAACAGATCTTTAATTGAGGCTGCCAGAACAATGCTTGAAGAATCAAAGTTACCAACATATTTCTGGGCTGAAGCTGTTAATTGTGCCTGCTACACTCAGAATATTTCTTTGATCAATCAAGCTAAAGGCATGACTCCTTATCAGTTGTTCAAGAGAAGAAAACCAACTCTAAACTTTCTTCATGTCTTTGGATGTAAATGCTTTATACTGAGAAATCAATCTGACCATAAAGGGAAGTTTGATGCAAAGGCTGATGAAGGGATATTTGTTGGTTACTCAGCTGGAAAATCTTATAGGGTCTACAATCTAAGAACCAACATTGTTATGGAATCTGTGCATGTTGTGTTTGATGATAAAAAGATTGATGGACTAACAGATGAGGGACACCATGAAAGACTCAAATTTGACAACATTGAGATATATTGTGATGATAGTGAAGAGGAGATTGATGGAGATGACACTTCAAAAGGGATTCAAGATATGCCCTTGGATAATGCACAAAATACTGCATCCGTTGAAAGTCAGAATTCTGCATCCGTTGAAAGAAGCAATGCAGTATCCGTTGAAAGACATAGTGCATCATCCGTTGAAGTACATAATGAAGCATCCGTTGATCATAGTTCATCAACGGATAATCGATTTACATCATCAGTTGATAGAACTCCAAGTTCCCTGCAAAGGACCAATAACTCAAGGGGAGTTTCAACTGATCAACACTCTGTCTTACATCACGACAATACTGAGGCCACCTCATCTAGAGCACATCTTCCACCTCAAAGGAAATGGACCAAGAATCATCCCTTTGAACTGATCATTGGTGATGCATCATCTAAAGTGCAAACAAGAAGAGCTACTCAAAATGAATGTCTGTATAGTAGTTTTCTATCTCAGGAGGAACCTAAGAAAGTGGAAGAAGCCTTAATGGATCCAGATTGGATATTAGCTATGCAGGAAGAGCTGAACCAATTTGAGAGAAACAAAGTTTGGAAGCTGGTACCCAAGCCAAAGAACAAGAATTCCATTGACACAAAATGGGTATTCAAACACAAGATGGATGAAAATGGCATTGTCATAAGGAATAAAGCCAGATTGGTTGCTAAAGGCTATTCTCAACAAGAGGGAATAGATTTTGATGAAACATTTGCTCCAGTTGCAAGACTTGAAGCCATCAGAATCTTTCTAGCCTATGCAGCTAATGCCAATTTCAAAGTCTATCAGATGGATGTCAAGAGTGCATTTCTAAATGGGGAATTGGAGGAAGAAGTTTATGTAAGCCAACCTCCAGGTTTTGAAGATCAAAATTTTCCAGACCATGTGTATTATCTGTTGAAAGCACTCTATGGACTAAAGCAAGCACCTAGAGCCTGGTATGAGACTTTGTCAAAGTTCCTTCTAGATAATCTTTTCACAAGAGGTACTGTTGACAAAACTCTCTTCTTTAGAAATGTTAATGGCTCTAAGATACTTGTACAAATTTATGTAGATGATATTATATTTGGATCTACAGATGATAAGCTTTGTAAAAAGTTTGCTAAATTAATGCAAAGTAAATATGAAATGAGCATGATGGGAGAGCTAACTTACTTTCTTAGGTTACAAGTTAAACAAGTTAGTGGTGGAATTTTCATTAGTCAAACTAAATATATTTATGATCTTTTAAAGAAGTTTGACTTAATGGATTGTTCACCTGCAAAAACTCCCATGGCCACTGCCACTAAGCTTGAATTAAACAAGGCTAAAAAGTCTGTGGATATTACAAGTTATAGAGGCATGGTTGGCTCACTTTTATATTTAACTGCTAGTAGACCTGATATAATGTTTTCTACATGTCTCTGTGCTAGATTTCAAGCTGACCCTAAAGAATCTCACTTAGTGGCTATTAAAAGAATTTTCAGATATCTCAAGGGGACTCCAAATCTAGGAATTTGGTACCCTAGAGAGTCTGGTTTTGATCTAATTGGCTACTCAGATGCAGATTATGCAGGTTGCAAAATAGACAGGAAAAGCACAACAGGCACCTGTCAATTTCTAGGGAATAAGCTTGTATCATGGTTCAGCAAGAAGCAGAATTCTGTTTCCACATCAACAGCTGAAGCTGAGTACATTGCAGCTGGTAGTTGCTGTGCACAAATACTATGGATGAGGAACCAGTTATTTGACTATGGTATGACTGTTGACAAAATTCCAATATTTTGTGACAACACAAGTGCCATTGCCATTACTGAAAATCCAGTACAGCACTCAAGAACCAAGCACATTGATATCAAGTACCACTTCATTAGGGAACATGTGATGAAAGGTACAGTGGAACTTCATTTTGTTCCAAGTGAACAACAAATTGCAGACATATTTACCAAGCCACTTGATGAATCAACATTCACAAGATTGGTAAGTGAGCTAGGTATGCTTAATTACTCTTAAAATTCATGTCCTTATTGCAATCTGTATTGAAGCCTGAAATGTATTAGCTGCTAGAACAAATTTGATTTTTTAACACAGATTATTCCATCAACGGATATTCCCTATCCGTTGAAAGTCAAAATTGTTCTGTCAACGGATGTTCATTATCCGTTAAAAGACATATACATTTCTGAATTTTTTTTTATCCGTCAACGGATAAAACTGAAGTGCTCTTCAACGGATGACAGTTTACTTTATCCGTTGAAATATCACATCAGTCGATTCAGGTGTTTCACAGCCGTTGATTCTATTATCTTAACCGTTGATACTCATACATACAGCTGTATGTATTTGTTTTAAAGGTAGGTTTTAGAATACTTACAGTTTATTCTTAAACGGCTGAAATGCACTTACATATACTTATTGTTTAATCTTTTATTTATGCTTTTTAATTTGAGAAAGTATATAAGCCCTTCTGATTTTTTATTTTTACTTTACGCTTTCTTGAAATTTCAAAGCTTTTACCATTTTCTCTCTGCAAAACCTTCAAGTTATTCTCTGCAATTTCTACTAACAACAATGGCACGAGTAGTAAAGATTATGTCTCAATCTGGGTTCATCTATGAGAAGAACAATTTCATAGCTTTGGTAGAAAAGAATGAAGCCCACTCCGATTATCACAAAATGATGGACTTCATCAAAAACTGTAAACTTAGCTATGCAATGCTGGAAGCCCCAACGTTTTACTGTGAAGTAGTTGAGGAGCTTTGGACAACTGCTGAGTTCAACTCAATAGATATGACTATCTCCTTCACCCTCAAAGGTAAAAATCACTGTGTTAACTGTGATGATTTACTAGCATGTTTTAAATTACCTGAGAACAATGCCATGACACCACACACTGATAATGATGTATCCAGCATGATAGATTCCATAGGTTATTCTCTTAACTCTGCTAGTTTAGGGAGTATTAAAAGAAAAGGCCTTAGGAAAGAATGGAGTTTTCTTGGGGATGCCTTTATCAAGGTTTTCTCTGGGAAAATTAGCAATTTTGATGCCATAACTTCATCTCTTGTTAATATGCTCTATATGCTTGTTTCTGATAGGTATTTTAATTTTAGCAACTATGTTATGCTAGAATTGGGTACTAGATTAGGTAACAAAGCTAATAGATCTAATAACATCTATTATGCTAGATTCTTTATGTTATTGGCTAACCATGTTGCTGAAGGTTTGGTCATAACCAATGAGAATAATAAACTCAAGTGTTGGGCACAAGAGAAAAGAGTTCTTGTAGATTTATTAAGAATGGATCTCAACAGCAGTGTGCCATTGGTATATTTACCAATCATGAATGCACCTCAGGTAAGTGAGGTAATTGCTTCTACAACTCCTACTTCTTCCAACCCCTCTATTTCTTTATCTTCTAGTGTGGCCATGGAATCTGTGACAATGCCCCAACAGATTCCTACCAAGGTCACCAAAACTAAACTTTCAAAATCAAAGACAAAGAAAACTACCTCTGTTGTTTCTCAAAAGACAACAGTTGTAACATCTACCATTAACCCTGAGGGGAGTGAACAGGGTGTGAGTGGTGAGGGGAGGGGTGAACATCAAAGAAACCCCCAGGATAAGGAAGGAGAGATAAGTGCTTCCCAAGCTAGCCAAGCCACAGTTTCTCAAAAAGCTGTGGTGGTTGAAAGGGTTACTAGCATATCCCTAGCTGCATCCTCCCAAAAGGATGTAACTATTGAAAATAGTTCCCAACCAGGAACACAGAACAAACGAGGGAGGGACACTAAAGCCAAACACTCACCAACAAAAGCCTTTATTAGAAGAAAGAGAGCAAGAACCCAATCTTCTACACAGGGTGCACACACTGCACAGATACATCCATCTGTATCTATGCCTTCTCAAACTCAGTTTGATGTGGCTCCAACAAATGTGGAGTCACAGCCCCATTCTCTCACAATTAACACACATCAATCACCACACACTTCATCACCATCTCTAGATGTGGATATGTTATTCCCATCAATTCCTGATTCTCCCTCTTTACAACTCAGGGAGGAGCCCCACTCAAATACAGGTGATCATCATCTTTTAGATGATTTGTTGGATCACCCGCAAATTCTTTCAGATGTAATTGAAGGATCTGTGTCACCAAAACTCATATCAATCTACACAGATTCAACAGTTATATCACTTTCAATTTCTACTTCTTTTCCTTTTTCAACGGATATCACTCATCCGTTGACAAGTGGTTGTTCTTCAACGGATAAGCTTAACAGCAGTTATCCGTTGATACCATCAGTTTCACCTTCAACGGCTATTCCTCATCCGTTGATAGTCTCTACACACACAACTGAAACAATTCCAAGTGTAGAAGACTTGATTACTGTACAATCACTTCTAGGACTGAGGGAAGGGAGTGACAATTTGAGTGAGAGGCTGGGTTGCTCCCAGGCAAAAGGAGAGATTGAGAGCTCAAACATGCATGCTATTTTTTCCAGCATGGTAAAAGTAAGTGAGAGGAGTACCACCTTAGTAGGTGAAGGTGAGGGAGTGAGTTGTGTGAGCCAGGGGGAGCCCCTGATGCAAGAACATAGAGAAAATGAGAGAAAGGCAGGTACAGCAGATATAAGGATGAATCCAGCCATTGCTAGTGAGTCAATGATTGTGAATGATGCTGAAAAGGAAAGACAATTTCAGCAACATTACAAAGCTGTTATTGATAACATTTCCTTGGATGCTGACACTTTTACTCATCTTGTTTCAGCCTATCAATTATTGGCTGCACAGGGCAATGTGGAGGCAGAAAAGACACTACATCTAGTACATACATCAGCATCTCTTCAAAGGGACAAAGCTGCTATTAACAAGATGCCTTCAACAGCTGGTGAGTCATTTGAAGAATTTGGAGTAAATTCTGATGATGATGACTTTGTTTCTTCTGATGGAAGCATGAACTTAGGGGGAGATGAAGGCCCTAGTTCTATTCCAAATCTACCTGAATGGGCCTTAATAAAGGAGTCTACAATAGGGCAATTAAATGTCTCCTTAGTCAAATAAATCAGTACTATCAAATAGGCCATTCAGAAAACTTCTCATGCTGGTACAAAGGCTATCCTTACAGCTCACTTGGACTCACTGCATCTCATGAAGTTGCAGCAAGTAAGACAGAATCTGAGTGTGGATGAACTCAGAAAGGATATTGCTGACTTGAAATCCTACAATTCTGAAAAATTGGATTCAGTCATGCCCTATGGTACAATGCAGGACATTTTGTTGAGATTGAAAAATGAATCACATACTGAAAAGAGGCTGGCCAAATTGGAAGACAGAGTTCAAGTTATTGAAGATTCTGTGGCCACCATTCTTCACAACCAACAATCTCAAACAAATCTACTTATGTAGCTGGCAAAAGCACAGGGCTTGACCCCTCTCCTTGATGATAACAAAAAGGGGGAGAGTAAAAGGGAAGGGGAAGGAGAGCCATCTACAAAAATCCAAATATCTAAAGTGCTAGTTCCTGCCATCACTACTTCTCCAATCATTCAAATCAAAGGAAAGCCTGATGGAATTGATTTAATCCAGCTAGCAGCAGCTGAAATTCAAGTGAAAGAGCAAAGGAGGAGAATTGATGAAAGGATGCAACAGTTGTTTGGCTCTACACAAGATAAATCAATATCTGTGAAACATAGCACAAAGGTTGAACCAATCAATATGGAGCACAAGCCAGAAAGGAGAAATAAGGTTGGAGAGACTTCTTTCAAGAATCTAAAACCTATGGTTCTCAAGCCCAACACTAGATCCAGCAAGGACTCCACAAAGAACCCTCTAGACTTTGCTCAGATGAAAGAAGTGGACTTTCCTCTTCCAAAGCCTGATGAAGACAAAGTTTTGGGTGCTAGCATCATAAAAGACAAGGAGACCATGGATGAGGCAGTAAGGAGAAACATGGCTATTATCTTTAGAGAGGGAAAGAGCATATGTGTGATGCAAGGACATCCCAAATTCTCAATAGCCAAGAGGGAAGAAACCAAAAGGTTAAAGAAAGAAGCTGAAAAACTCAAGGCTGCCAAAAGAGCACAAGCAAAGCTTGAACAAAAGCTAAAGTCAAGTCTAGTTGAAAATGAGAAAGGAATTGAAGTCAGGGGTGAAGACAAGATTGCAAACTTAGATGAGGTTTTTGGGAGTATATTTGGTGAAAGTATGGAGGAAAAAGAGGAATGGCAGAAGGGTAACATAAGAAAGGCCAAGGCACATAGAAGGAGTGAAGACATCACTGAAGAAACTAAATCTCTACCTTCCATACCTAAACCCTTTGTTGCTGATCCCACTATAAACATCCATGGTGAACCAATCATCCCAAAAGAGGAACCTATTGATTGGGACACCATCAAGTTGCCTACTTTTTTAACCACTCTTCCACTACCAAAGAAACAGAAAAGAAAATCCAAATCTACACCTCCCCTAAACTCTAAGAAATTCACTCAAAAACATAAACCTAACCCTAAGCCACCCATTTCTAAAGATGATTATGTTTGTGACATAAAAGAAATTTCAGACATTGAACTCTATCTGGATGAGCTGGAGGATGTAAGGGGAATTGCTGCCTACAGACAGCTACCAGAGAGATTGGTGTTCAGATACAAAGGAGCTGGGGAAAGAACATGGCCTCTCTACAGGATTCTGAATGAAGGCTACTCTACCTTGATCAGAGTCTTTTCAGCCATACAAAAGGATTCTGGCTTTACCAGGACTGCCAAGACTGAAATTCTCAACAAGATTGCCAACATAAGGAAAACTTGGAGGGAGCCCAATGCTTTGCCCAGAACCTTACTCATTCAAGAAAGGGGAACTACAATTCACAAAGCACCTCATTGGTTGATGGAATTCAGAGATGATAAAGGAGTCAGAAGATTTTTCAGACTTGAAGACCAACTCAAGATTGCCAGCAATGAAACTCTCAAAGAAATGCAATCTAAGTTGGATATCAGTGATGAAGATGAAGCTGAATTCTTCAGACAACTCCAACTCCAAATTGAGGAAAATGACAAAGGGCTAGGAAAGAAAACCAGGGAACAAAGAAGAAAAAGATGATTTGCTCAGGCTAGAGGAGCACCCTTGGAAATACTGTAAATCTTTTAGCACTTTTAAATTTCTACTTAGTTTCAGTTCATATATTTGTTAAGTGTTTTGTTATCATCAAGTTAACCTTGAATTTATGTCTACAATTCTTATAGACATAAATTGGGGGAGATTGTTAGGAATATATGTGCATTAGTTTGATGATATGTTTAACAAAACACTTAAGTAGAAATCTAGTGTTTGTAGCCTCAACGGATAAGACCATTTTGGCTATCCGTTGATGGTGTAGCTTTACTTAGAAATAAGTCTAGTGTTGTAGCACATTTCAGTCTCTGAATTTGAGATATAATTCTTAAATGTTGAGGGAAATTATAAGTCATGTTGACTACTAGAGGATATGCAGATAGGAAGGCCAATTGTAAATATTTTATGCCTTGTAATTTTGTATAAATGAAATGGTGTCAACGGATAACTTAAAGACCTTCAACGGATGAGAAACAAAGCTTCAACGGATGTCTCTAAAGCTTCAACGGATAACATCCTTCAACGGATGAGTGCATCAACGGATAGAGCTTCAACTGCTAACACATCAACGGATAAAGCCATCAACGGATGAAGGCTTCAACGGATGTTCTGTTAAATAGCAGTTGACAAGTGGTAGTTGTACCTACAAACAGAGGCACATGGGTTGACAGAGACAACTGAGATGTGGTAGCCTATTTCAGGAACATCAGAAAAAGCAGCCGTTCTACTCTAGTATAAAGAGGCAATAGTCAACAATACACTGGAGTAAAATGGAGAAGAAACAAGTGGAGAACTTATTTTATTATTGTACTTTTTTTTATCTTTGTCTTCACTTGTAAACTTGGTAATATATAAACCAAGTAGCAGCTAGTAATTAGATAAGAATTTTTCCAGAGCTGTTTAGAAAAATCTTGAGAGAAAAATTATCTAGTTTGTACTAGGACGCAGCTGTGATCAACTTCTTGAATCACAGATTTTCTGAAATACTATCTCTGGTGGAACAACAATCCACCAGAAAAGTTTTTAAGGTCTGTTGTGTTCTTTACATTAGTGTTTGAATATATATATGTCTGTATTAGCTTAAAGCAATTCATACACTTGTTTGTCTTAAACACATAGCCTTTGAAACTGCTCAAAACTAGAAAAAGTTTTGAGATTTACATTCAACCCCCTTCTGTAAATCTCATTGTTAGTCCACTAGGAATAACACAAAGGCAAGCAACAACAAGTGTTATAGCAAATGTTATCAACCACAAGTTCAGCAACATAAAAAGAAGATATAGTATTGCGGATATAATCAGAGATATGAAACATGATCACAATGTGGAAGTGAAGTATAATAAAGATTGGAGATCAAAAGAAAGGGCTCTAGAAATTACAAGAGGAAATGCAACTGAATCATTTACTGAGCTATATTCATGCATGTACATGCTTTTTACTTCAAATGCGGGTTCAGTAATAGAATTGCAACTGACTGAAAATAGTTGTTTCCTCTACGTATTTGTTGCTTTGAATTTTTCAACGAAAGGATGGAAATATTGCACCCCTGTTGTAGTGGTTAATGGAACATTTCTAAAATCAGTGTATGGAGGTACCTTGTTAGTTGTAGCAACTGAAGATGCAGGAGGCAAAATATTTCCACTCGCATTTGCTGTAGTTGATTTGGAGAATAATAAGGCATGGGAATGGTTTTTTGGAAAGTTCAGAAAAGCATATGGTAGTAGGGAGGATATGATTATCGTATCAGACCGACATGAAAGCATCATCAAAGGAGCAAATAAAGTATACCCAGAAGTACCAAACGTATTTTGCGTCTTTCATCTTCTTGGAAACATGAAATCCAAATTTAAGAAGAATTTGAAGAAAATAAAGGATGCATTCCTCTCAGCGGCAAATGCCTACACTTTGAAAAAGTTTGAGTACCACAAGCAAGAACTACAGAAAGTTGATGGAAGAGTGCATGACTTTTTAGAAGAGGTTGGGTATGAAAAATGGTCAAAAGTGTATTCACCAAATAACAGATACTCAAACATGACATCCAATCTTGCAGAATCTTTGAATTCAGTAACCATGTCAATCAGAGAGCTACCGGTTTGTACGATGTTAGAAAGTTTGCGAGCATTGTTACAGAAATGGAGTTGGAGAAACAGGAATGAAGCAATTGCAACTTCCACAAAATTAACAAAGAAATCTTGAAGAAATCTTGAAGAAAAATTACCTCTGTTCTCTGGATTTAACTGTAAGTTATTTAATTTTTTTTTTACTACAACTTTTTGTTTTGACATTTTTAAATTAGATTGACTATATTGGAAAAACTTAATAGGTTTATCCAACAACTCATATATTGTTTGAAGTAATCAAGGGTGAAAGAAAGAATGTAGTTGATTTCAATGCAAGAACTTGTACGTGCAAAAGGTATATAGGCAATTCTTTCTGAATAGCTAACTGCTTACAATTTATATATCTTATATTAATAAATTTTGTGAATAATCTAATCAATTTGTAGATTCCAGATGGATCAAATTCCATGTGCCCATGCTATAGCTGTCTTTCAGAAATGTAATCCGGATACTTATAACTATTGTTCGCCTTATTACAAGAATGAAAATATGGTTGATGCATATAAAGAAACTGTTTATCCAGTCGGGAACAAAGACAATTGGGTAGTACCAGACAATGTAAGCTCATTGATAGTCTATCCTCCAGAAGGAAAAATTCGAGCTGTTAGACCAAAAAAAAGAAGATGCAAAGCTTTTTGGGAGAGAAAGACAAATTCATTCAAACAAATGAAATGTGGGAAATGTAATCAAACTGGACATAATCGGATTACATGTCGTAACCCATTGAAGAATTAGTTGTTATTTATGGGTGTTACATTGTTTATGGTTGCGATAATTTATTGAAATTACATTTGATTTGATTTGTATATGGATTAAATATTACTATATTTGAATGTTATTTGACATTTGCAAATATTTCGTTGTATTCAAAACTAGTATCGTGTAAGAGTTTGGAAAGTTTTTTTTTAAACCGATGTATCGTCTCGGACTGCTATTTTAGATGGAAATCATAACTTCTAAAACTATTAAATATATTAAAACTGAAAACTTAGGCTCTAAATTCAAATTAAAACAAATGTTGCAACTATATACAACCATTTTAGTAACTGTGTTCTACAATAATCAACTCTTATGCAACAAAATTCAACTTGAATATCCAAATGCAACTAAAATCAACATTGGTGCAACTATATGAACCATTTTTAGCAACTACAATCAACTTATATGTTAGATAAATAATCAAGATAGCAACAAAAATCAACTATAATTAAAAGGTGTGCGACTACATTATATGCAACAATACATGAAACTAATCTTGTAACTTTTAATAACTTGCAACCTTGTATATAACTCTTGATGCAACTCATCTAAATAAGTTAGAACCCATATACAGGCAGGCCTGTTACTTAAGAAATGCAAGATCTTAATAATTAAAAACACATATATAGCTCAAGAATTAAAACACTACTATATATTTCATAAACTTAAAGCATAAATTGTATTGATTCTTTTTGCACAACTTGTACAATATGTCTTTCATATCTAGCATAAAAATATCGAGCGACCCTAATTACATTTTTAATTGAAATAACTCCTAATCGATCTAGATAATCCATTACATCCATTACATGAAAAATAAATCTAGTTCTAAAACCCTCAGCCAAAGGTGTCAAAGTCGTCCAGAACGTGAAATTTATCCAACATTTGTGGATTCTTAGAGCACTTTGAAGATTATTGTTGAAACGAATCTGGATTTCTATAATATCCAGATTCATGTTAAATGACCTTCGTAGATGTCTTACTATCCTGAAATATATAGGATTAGCAATATCCCAAATGAAAATCCCACTACTCTACTGAAATTGAGTCAATTCTTCTAATGTTCTTTCATCCATTATTTCAAAATGACCTGAAATCCAACAAAACTTTTGTTAATGTTGCATCTAAGAGATTACAGAGAAGAATCAAAATTGTATTTGCACTTTGAAGTTTGTTACATGTCTGTTACAAGTTACAGAGAGTACTACTACTACTTAGACTTAGTTAAGACTAACACCAACAACTTTTATATAACAAGTGAACATATCATTCACCTATTCTCTCAATATGTCATTAACATATTAGCACTGTAAATATAATAAAATTGACTGAGTGCCCCTGCGGGGCCACTTAACCAAAAGCAACTAAAGATCCATCTAAGTTAACTACAACTTTATCTACAACTTCATCTGCAAGTATGCAACTACTGTTGCAAATTACAACTACTTGCAACCTTATTTGCAACCCTTTATGCAACCTAAAAAACTTAATATCAAATAACACTTGGCCTCGAAGAAGGAAATTACCTTTACAATGGTTGACGACGAAGATCTGAGGATGAAATAGCTTGAGAAGATGGAAACAACTATGATGAAACACCGATGAAAAAATGGGGAAGAAAATTAAATCTATAAAGTAAAAATAACTGGAGAGAGATTGAGCACAGAAGAGCCGTTAGAAAGAGGAAAGTGGGGGAGAGAGAGTACAGGTGGTTGAGTAACGTACACACACAAATTAAATGTTATAGTTAAAAAGAAGCAGAAAATTTGCAAGGAAACAGTTAAAATGGTATTATTACAATTAAATAACCCAAATTCAGTATTTTTGCCAATTTAAAATTGTTAAAGTTTATATGTATACCCTTAAATTGTTAAAGTTTAAAATTAGGTAATACGCTTTCATATTTAAAGAGTTAAATGGCAAAAAATGTAACTTTAACTACTATTTATAGCCTCAAAACGACATAATAGAATATCTAAAAACTACTCGATGGTTCCATTGGCGGATAAAGGGTGTTTCATCAAATCTAGTATCATCTAATGTTTTGGATAGTTTTTTTAAATTCAAGCTGATATAGGATTTAAGAGTGATATTTAAAATGGAACACAAAAACTCCTAAACTATTAAAAATGTTAAAACTATTATAATTGTTAACATAAGAATTAAGTTCAAGTTGTAACAAATGTTACACCTATATGTAACCATGTTAGCAACTGTGTTCTACTATAATCAACTACTATGCATCAAAAATCAACTTGAATTTACAATTTCAACTAAAATCATCCTTAATGCAACTATATGCAATACTATTAGCAACTAAAATCAACTAATAATGAAGATAAATAAATTATAAAAACAACTATAATCAAAAATAATATGGTCAACCAAAAGCTAAACAACTTTTATAAACTAATTTGCAACTAATTGCAACCCAAAAATTCAACCCAAAATAACATTAATATTATAAAAATAACTATATAACTGTAGAACTGATCCTCTGTTTAAATGATCCCCTGTTTATGGTGAAGATGTTGTCGGATTCCTCACTTGTCACTTCCTTCACTTTTGAATCTCACTATTCAACTTGAACAACACATTTTCCAGGACTTGTAATACCATTAAAATTAGCACTAAAATTGTATCAAAATCCCCCTCTAATGATAATCGTCATTAAGGTAAACATAGTTAGCTGCCAAGTTATAATTTTAAAAACATAAAAAATAATGAAAACAACACATACTAATAGTTTCCAGCAAAAAAAATGTCTTTTCTAAACGTTAGAGTCATACATTCACATAACAAGATCCAAAGTCATTTCATTATGGATAGTCTTCACATTACGATTATTTAGAAGACAAATTAAAAGCTACAAAATCATTTGACGATATAACAATATCAAGTTGCCAATAACAGCTACGCCCTTTTTCCCTTCTTGCTCTTCGAAGATTTCTTTACCATATTTCTCTTTCTCGTTGCAATATTTCTGCCCTGAGTCCTTTTTGAAATACCCTGTCCATCTTCATCTCCATCACACTGATCATGATACTCAGACTCTCTTTCATATTTATGGATTTCCTTTCCCATTCCATAAGAATAAAACAAATATGCACGTCTGGTTCTATGAGTAGATATATCAAAGGAAATGTCAGGAAATTCAATATGCCTAACCAAATACTCCGCAATTGATACCATAAGTACACCGCTATCACTGAATTAAAAATAAAGAAAAATAAATACTAAATAAAATAGATACACATTAAATACAGACAAGGAAAAAAACAAAAATTATATACAAATAATAAAAACTCACATTGAGGATACAAGAGGATATTCATGCTGCATAACTACTCTAAAACGATCAGTCTTTTCCTTCTCCGCATAACACTTAGCGGAAAAATCAATATATGTCCTCTCATAAAAGTTGGTTAACAACAAGAAATAGAGAAGTAAGGTAGACAATGGTTGCAGAGCATTCTTCAAAATAACAGATAGACCTTTGCACGACAATGTGTTGGGTACAATTATTCGTCTTTCACTAAACTTCAATACAACAAGAAGCCAATGCTTTTGGTCAGATAACCAAATGGGAATCAAACCATATCAACTGAACTCCAATGCGTACCAAAAGGCAGCGAATATCCATTCATCATGTCTAAAATATCTTTTTTCCACTTATCTTAGTCTGAATATCATCTTCATCTTCTGATATTATAGCAAAAAGAGCAACAAATTTTTGTTGCAACTTGCAGTCACTTGAAGTAAATTTTACCTTAAAATCTGGACGGAACTTTGACAACTTTCTCAGATAATAAAGAAACACTTTGACATTCTACAAATTAAAATACAAAATCATCATAAACATGAACAATTTAAACTATTAAAACTTACCAACCTTAATCAACTACTTATGACATTAAAAAAGTAGACATTTAAAACAAAAACTAAAGTAGAGAATTAAACCAAAAACTAACTAAACATTACTAAAACTCACCGATTTTGACAAATTACTGCTGCCGTACTCGAGGGTGTGAAACCACGTCTTCTAAGAAATCAATTGCATACCCAATTTAAAGGGAGGACTGATAGTGTTGTCTTCTTTTGAATAAAAATTTTTACTATCAAGAAACAAAATACTATTAGTCATAAAAAACAAGTAATTTATCAAAGAAAAAACAAATATATAATTCTTACGTACTTGTGAGGAGAAGTCCTTTATCTAGCCAACTATACAAAATCTACGGTTAGCTCCATATGAGGCAAAATTCCAATAGTGTCATCTAGTGGTGAAATGACTTTTAAAGAATCAACGTCTTTAGGCTCCATGGTCTATTTTGAACTTGATCCAAAGTGTCGAAGAAATGGAGAACATAAGGAAGCCGGAAGCTTAACTTTTCTTTTTGGCAACGCAGGAGTGATTTCACCCAAGACACTGTTACCAGTCTCACCAGAACTTCATAGCAGAACATTAGATTTATACTGCAAAGACGCATTAGAATATATATATATATATATATTACAACATTATACCAAAAAACAAAGACAATAAAAAATTTAAAATACAAAGTAGTGAAAATCAATGAAAAATAAAAAAAGAAAAGAATAATTACCACTCCCGCATCTTTCATATCAATATCATTTACCATTTTAGAAGCATTTTTAACTGAATCTGTTTTTTCAGAAGGAAGATATACTTCACCAACTTCACAATCAACCTGTAAATTACTATCATCAATAGTTTTCGCAATTAAAACCTTTTCTCCAACCTCACAACCTTTAGCAACTACTTCAACTTCTGATATAATCGCTGTAACCTATAACACATGTGTAAATGTCAAAAAGTGTTTAATATATTAACATTCAAAAATCAAAAGCAAAAGATATAAAAACTTTATCGTTTCTTGTTCAGTTACCTTAGAATCTTGTACTATTTTGTTTATAATACTTTCAATTTTCTCCATTGTGTTGGGAGAAAAGTCATCAGAAATAACATGTCCAGATTCATATAAAACACCTTCTTGCACACCGCCAGTAGAAAAATCTGCTAAGACATTATCGAGTGCATCTTTCGGAACCTCATCATCAACTCTAATCTCCACTCTAGTTTTGCCCTCAACATCAACTCCAATCTCCGCTCCATTTTTGCCCTCATCATTACCTTTAATCTCCAGTCTAATTTTGTCATCGTTATCAACCGCAATATCAACTCCAGTATTGATAGGAAACATACAACTATTATCATGTGCATCATTTGTTTGTATGTCAGGCTCAGTATTATCAACAACAAGCTGCAAATGATTCTAAATTAAGACAACATAAACACAAATAAGCAACTAAGAGAAAAATAGTAAAAAAAATGTGAAACTTATATACCTTACTCAGAAAAAATTCATGTAACTTGCACAATTCCAAGTCAAAATATGAACGCTGCTAAAAAAACAATACTTTTCAAACTCTTTACCTGAATAACTAAACTTTTCTGACTTGATTCCAGTCTACGCATTTTAACTTCAAGCTTCTCAACTGAAATGTCATTTTTGCGATGAACTGATGAAGAGGAAGCACCTCAAATTGATGGAGGAATAGTCGAAACAAAGTCATCATCACCAAAAATTGTAGTAGGCGTATTACATGTCACATCCAAATTAGAATCAATAACCAATAACTCATTGAACTGAAGCTCATTAACTTCTTCTGCACTTGGAACAAACTTCTTAATCCCTAACTGTAAATGAAAGAAAAAAATTAGCCGAAATAAATAAAAATCAACCAAAAAAAGATCCAAAACTTCAAAAAGACTTACATCCATTGCATTCATGCAGAGAGTTCTATAGATGTCTTTATATGTAGCATTATAATCACAAATCCAATTCAAAACACGAGGAATTGAACCGCCATTAAGATCACAGTACTTCCCATTCATGTACGGACAACACTCATAAAACCAGACTTGCAAAGCATAAAGAAACACATTCAATCTATTATAATTTTCCTTTGAAGTAGTATCAGCATTGTTCCTCAAACAATCCAAAGTAAATTTAAAAACTTCTTTACCGCAAGGATAATCATCAAATTGATCACAATCTAGTAAATCAAAATCCCCTTTCAGAATCTGAGTATCAGCATTTGTCGTCAGAAGAAAGTGATGCAGCAAATATAATTTTACAACCTTTACTGCATCAACATCAGACTTCCACTGTCTATTAAAAAAGCCTACTTAACAGATGATTTAGTAATTGAGGCAGCACCACCGAAAAAATTATTAACAAAAGAGTTATCAGTCTTCGAAAAACACGATTTATCAGATTTCCCAACAGATAATAACCCAGTAATTGTTGCAAATTCTTGTAGCCTAAATTTCATTATAACACCACCAACACCAATCCACAACTCATTAGGGTTCGATTGCTTCAATTGCCTTATCAAAATTTTATGAATAAGTTGGTTTTGAAGCTTAAAATGCGGAATATTCAAGAACTTCCTAAAACACGAATTACTAAATTCAGAAAGCTGCTCAACAGATAACAAAGCCCTGATGACTGTAATTGGATCATACTTATTCAGTGTAGCAACTTTACCAGACCTATGGTATTCAACTTCAATTGTATACTTCAGTCCCTATATAATAAATAATAAATGAAAATAAAACAAATTACACCAAAATTAGGAATATATGTTTTCACTAGAAATATAAAAATGAAGAAGTTAACATGTAATTAGTTTTGCTTCGTATGTTTCAGCATAACAAAAAAACTCTATAACTTTTATATATTGTTGGAAAGATTTCAAAACGGAAAATCATAAAGGTCCTAACTCCATCACGTAAAAAATTAAAACACACCAGCACCATGTCAAATTTGTACATAGACTTCATTTACACAGTTGCCGTAAGCTAATATCTATACTAAAATGAGTAAAACCGTGATAACATGTAGTAATAGTGACAATTAAACAAGCATAGTCTACCCAAAACAAACATGGAAAACAACACAAACTACAAACCTCATTCTAGGAAAACTGTTCAAATAAATTGATTTATGTTTAAACATTGTGATATGAAACACTTTCGAGTTTCTCATCTGCAACTCTAAGCAACTATTAAAGTACATTATGAACATTCTTGACTTCATTGCAGTAAATGATGACAACTAATTTTCTCAATATGAACTGGTTATCAATACAAGGACTTGAAAAAACTAAACAACTTGATAAAATTAACATCAACATCATAAATATTTACAAGAAAGGCCAATATAATCAACTATGGATACAAGTAGTAACTATAATCAACTAAAACAAACAGGCTTAGATACAAGTAGCATATGGAGAAAACATTAAATCAACAAAATCAATTTGAAACCTAAATAAACTATAAACAAAACAACTGAAATAAACATAAGTAGCATCCAAACATCCAAACAACAATGAAAAACAAAAAAATAAAGAACATCATCTAAACATAGTGGTCAAACATACCTGAGGAGGCGGTGGTAGCTCATTATGTAACAACAATTTGCTTTTCATCTTTTTTCGTTGGAATCTTCACTGATTTCTTCAACTTACGTTTCTTAGGACTCAATTTAAGCTTCGACTTCGATTGATATTCAGATGCTTCAGAAGCGGAGAGAGATAACCTCATCTGAACCATATCTAAACTTTATGTACAAAATAAAAACCCTGAACATATACAAACAAAATAAAACACACATATAAAAAAACGAACATGCAGCGAGGGATGATGAAATCTTTTCAATTAAGAAACTGAAAAGAATGAGAGAAATATATATATATATATATATATAGAGAGAGAGAGAGAGATAGTGAGAGAGTAACAGACAAAGAAAGAGGGAGGAATTTAAGAGATAATGAAGAAGAGAGTATAGGGGAGAGAGGGGACAGAGAGGAGAGAGAGTGTTTTAACGGTAAAAAAAGAAGAAACGGTAAAATTGCAATTAAAGTTGCAATTAAAGTCAACTGACAGTAAATGTGCAAGAAATAGGACAAAATATTTGCAATAAATTATTAAAATTGTAGTATTTATGAAAAATTCTCTACATCCTTTTATGTAACAAAAAAATTAAGTAAAAAATCTTTCCTTGAAAATTTTATAATTAAAATATATTATGTATAAATAGATAAAAAATTGTCGGGTTATCCGAGAAATAGACCACGGGACAATCAATCAAACTCACTAAAACAGGCGCAGTATTCAAATTACTGATATACCCTGACTGTGTCAACAGAAGTTGACGGACGTTAACAGAAGTTGACAGAAGTATGCTTATTGCAAGAATTCTCAAAGTTTAGCATGCTTTTTGCTGGATACTAAACTTTGGGTACACAAAGTGTACCAACCTGAAAATTGAGGTACACAATATGCAAATTACTCTATAATCAACTATCAGGTAGCCCTTGTGAGCTCAATGTAAATGAACAGTAATGCAATCTCTAATTCTAAACTAAAGTTTCAACCAACAACTGTCAATAGGATTGCCAACTTCCCAAATGGTTAGATAAAACTCGTGGAGTGCTCTTACAGTGAAAGAAGTGAATCAGTTTGAACTGTAATATTCAGCAATTGCATGTCTTACATCTAAGAGAAAGCCTTATCCTTGCCTAGGACTTTAGCTTCAAAATCAGGCAACAGGATACAGAGCCATGATACAGAGTGTTTATAGTATCAGATAATGATCATTCAGGTGGATAAAGATAAAGCTCCGGTAATTGGAAAACCATAACATTGAGCATCTAACCTTCACTGGAAGGGGCTTTTCACTGGTAAGCGGTAGCTATGACAGTAGCAACCATAACTACCAGAGGTTCGTTCAAGTTTGTAAAGATAGTAGCCCCTTTAACGCGGCTTACTCATAAGACTGAGAAGTTCGAATGGACAGAGAAATGCGAGAACAACTTTTAAGAACTGAAGCAATGATTGGTGACGGCCCCTATGATGGCATTGCCGGATGGAAAAGGAGATTTTGTGATCTGTAATGATGCTTCGCATAAGGAATTAAGGTGCTTCTTATACAGCACAACAAGGTAATCGCGTACGCGTCAAGACAATTAAGGGAATATAAAATTCGATATCCCCACCCATGAGCTTGGGCTCGTGGCAATAGTTTTGCCCTAAATATTGGAGGCACTACTTATATGGAGAGAAGTGCGAGATTTACACAAGCCATAAGTGCTCTAGTGCATTTTCACGCAGAAAGAGCTCAACATACGCCCGAGGAGGCGGTTAGAGCTAATCAAGAATTATGATTGGGAGATTCTTTATCATTCAGGGAAAGCCAATGTGGTGGCTGATGCCCTTAGTAAAAAGGAGAGACTCAAGATAATAATGTCTTTGGGAGAGTTTATAAGAGATTTTGAGAAAATGGAAATAGAAGCGAAGGTAACCGGAGCCGGTACCGAAAAGATGTTTGAGATTGCAATACAGTCCGAATTATCGGAAAAGAACATATTGTGCCAGAAAAAGTGATGAAGGAAGGCAAAAAGCCAACAATTAGATAAAAGATTAATACCGAGAAAGATGAGAAAGGAATAATGAGGTATTCCTACAGAATTTGGGTTCCAAATATTCAAGAGCTTAAAGATGAGATCTTAGATGAAAGCTAGTTTGAGGAATAAGATTTAGAGCTAACCCTGAACGTGATAGTCAGGGAGGTCGCCATCAAGATAGAAAGAACCTATAACATAATGAAGTGGAAAATGAGGATTTAAAACATGAAGGATGACCCCGATTACGGGGAGGAGGAGGAAACGTTTAGACTAAGAAAACAGAAGTCGAGCGAGATAAGGAGACCCGAGATGGTACTCCTATACGGAAATTCATGGACCTGTCTAAACAGAACTTAGACTATTATCCCCAACCACCACCTTGAGGAAATAATGCGGTAGGAAATTCTTTCAGGACCTTTAAGTCTCTAAGCTCTCAGAGTTCCAAGGAACAGGTTGACCTAGTTGAGGCAAGAGCCTGGCTAAAGGAAATAGAGGAATCATTTGAGATTCTGAATGATTGACGAATCACAAAAGACTGTTTTTGTCACTTACCCTCCTAAGAGAGAGACCACCCGCTGGTGAAAGTCCAAGGAAGGCACGGAGCCAGAGGTTACAATAAACTGATTAAAGTTCAGTCAATTGTTTTCAGGAAAGTACTTCCCAAGGTTATGGAGATAGTGTAAAAGCTTTAGAGCTAGAACAAAGGCGGACGAGTATGATGAATTATGAATCTAAGCTGTAAAAGTTGTCAAGATTCGTTCTGAGGACACGAATCCAGAATGACGGGATATTTGAAATTAATGCTTATGTTGTGTTGGTTCATGAAATAATTATAAGAGAAAGGAAAATAAAAAGAAACTGAAGTGGAAAGGAATATTAAGGCAATAGAGTTTGAGGAATGATAAGGGAGTTGGGTATGAGGAAACCCTAAAGAATCATAGTAATAGAAATAGAAAAGTATGTAATCGTCAGGATGAGGGTGATTCACCATGAGTTAAAATTGATGGTTGAAGGCATAAGAGATACATATGTTTTATCCCCTGTAAGTTGGGAGGATTTGAGGAAACCTTGAGATAGTTCGAAGGATAAATATTGAGACACGGATAGACTGAGGAGACAAGAAAGTAAGAAAGTAGGAAAATTGGATGAAGGAAGTGACCTTCAAGAATGTGAAATGTAAGACCGGTGGCTCGATACCCAAAAAGGGAGACGCTGGGTATGAGAGTTATCCCAACATTGAGATGACCGTTGGGATAAACAACAAAAGTAAATAAGGAATTATTAAGAAGAAGTTCACGTTGAACACGACCAATATCTTCCAGAACATCCTTGTTATCATTACCAAATTAGGCAAGAAAAGCGGATAACCGTTGTTATCTTTTGGAGGCCATATTGATTGACCTCATTTTGAATACAAATGTTATTGTGAAATTAGGCATATACTACCGAGGTGGGAATGATTGAATAAGACACCCTTATCAGGGATATATGACTTGATTATCCATGGAAGGATGCATGTACCTTTTTAAAGGTGGAATTAAGGATAGAACATCGGTAACTTAAAATGAATCCTAGGGGAATGCATAAAGGTTGGCATTTCACCCTTAATAGGGACAGTATGAGTTTTGATAGTATGAATTGGAAAGGATAAAGGTAATAACAACCTTTAAGGATCAGTGGAGAAATTTTTCAGAAGTATATAGACTATGATTCTGGTATTAATAAATGGTATCTTGATATGCCCTGTGCCTAGGGTGTACCTGATAAAGGATTTAAGGATAACCTTAGAAGTTTTACAAGGAGAAAGGTAAGATTCAAAGTTCTCAAGAATAGAAATTTTGATGAAGGAAATATAGCGTAATTATAATAATGCCAGGTGGGCACGTGTTAAACCACGAGAAAGTATGGATCGAACCAGTAAAGGTCGAAATTGTTCAGGGCAATTAGGGCCTAAGATAAAAGAGGTTCTAAGTATGATTGAGAGTCAGTCGTGACAGTGATTAACCTCTAAAGACTGAGGCAATAACTTATGGAAAAATGATGATATTTTTTTTTTCTTCTCATCAGATTTTACGTAAAACATCTTCACATAAGCAGTGATTGAAATGAGGTAGAAAATTTATTTGGAGGTGGTTAAAATGACATTGACTGTAAGGAAATTTTACTATCAGGAAAGGCCAAATAGGTGGCCGACACTTTAAAGGTAAGAGGATAATTATAGGCGCGTGTGCCAAAGGAATACAGTGATGATGGTTAAAGCTATGAAGGTTGTATTATGGTTTGGAAGATTGACATTCCTTCTGATGACTGTGCAATACCCAACCGTAATAGTAGTTGGTAAAGGTTTAATTCGTGTAATCGCCATGAGCGGGCTATCTATCTTAGAAGGTCCTATCTTGAGAATAATCCAGGACCATGTTTTAAAAAGGACTAAACGAACCTTTGAGTTAAGTCTTCTATTGAAGGCATATGATTAAGAATGGTATTAACCTGCTATCGTTGCTTTGATTGAAACTCTTCTGCAATTTTATCAGCTTCATGTCATGAATGTACATCAGGATCTGGAGTGGTCTTCATGAATTATGATTGGTGGTTATGTTAACTCCTTAGAAGTATTCTATACGACATGTATGGACTCCGTATGGTTAGATATTAAGATTTCATGGAAAGTGAATGACGACGGTAGGTCAGTGGTGGACCATAGTAAGGCAGCAATGATTCTGCGAGTAATGAGCTGATTACAACCATGAGAGTTGTATTGGAATGGATGTTGAGATTAAGTACCACTAATCGGGTCGTGGTAGTGTATAAATTATCATTGATAGACTAATTAAGTAGAGTATCTACCTATTGAATATTTATTCCTTCTTATCAATAGAGAATCGTATTACTATACGAGGAAGGTTACGATGCAAGCATAGAATTCTAGTAACGATGATGTCTAGAATGAGATCCCAGATTCGATTTTCAATGTCGAGGGAGTTTCAAAGGTGATTGTGTATAAGCTCGAGGAAGAGCATGGGTCCATAGAATGATGGACGGAATAGCAAAAATAGTTAGGCATGTGAAATACGATGCTATAATACTTGATGTTGATATATATATACACATATGTTTTATTCTCCTATGACAAACCTCTATAGTTCAGAGGTAGGTTCCAAGCCAGATATTTTGTGGCAGTATATTTTTTTTTTTATATATACAATTCTCTTCAATTCGTTCTTTTCTCTTCTTTTCATTTTGTATAAGCTGAGAAGAACAACCTTTCCAGAAGGGGAGGTATTGCCGAATGACTATCTATTTGTGTGATAGAAGCCTAGCAGGATACCAGCTATTGTTTAATTGCTTGTCAAGTACTAAAGGCTGGCCACCTCCTGTACTAACTATGCGATATAACAAGTGTTCATGATCATAGTGATCTCTCAATAAATTCTTTTACTTCTATATGAAGGATTAAGCTTTCGAAGATAGAAGCAGCTGAAAAAGGAGTAGTAAAGTTGTGGTGGTATTCGGAATGGAAACACATTCATGATACTAAGGTTGACGAGGTTATTAAAAGGTTATAGAATGCTAGCGAGCAAAAGTATAACCAGTATAATATTAGGAACGGAAGGTAGTAGCGATTACGAACTGGAAAAGAATGGGTATTGAGAAGCAAAAGTTCTAATGCTAAAAGCTATAATGAGAGTCTGTGCAATAGACTTGAAAGAATTTGGAATGATCACCTAACACGGATTGAGTTTTCTTATGACAATAGATCATATGTCAGTATTGAGATATCGCCTTATGAGATCCTTGAGGGAAGACAATGTCGATCTCCCTTATGTTAGGATGAAGTTGTAGAGCGCAAGATGCTCGGACCCGCAGTAGCCCAAAGGGCCACGGATATAATAGATCTAATCAGAGGACGGCTGGTAGTAACCCAAGATGGACATAAGAGGTATGTTGATTTGACTCGAAAGGACAAAGAGTATGAAATAGGGGACCTAGAAATGTTATAGGTATCCTTTGGAAAGGATTGATGAGATTCGGAAAGAAAGGAAAGCTAAGTCCACAATTTGTCGGACCCTTGGATATATTAAGACGTTTTGGGAAGTTAGCATATGAGCTAGCCCTACCCCCGATCATGTAGTAAGTTCATAGCGTGTTCCACATATCAATGTTAAGGAAGTGTAATTCGGATGCCAGACAAATAGGGGCATATGAGTGCATAGACATGCAACCCGACGTAACCTATATGGAGCAACCAGGAAGGGTTATAGATCAAAAATGGACAAATGCTTAGGAGGAGAGTTATCGAACTAGTCAGAGTTTGATGGTAGAACCACAATGTGGGAAAATTATGTAATAGTTAGAAAGTGCAATGCTAAGAAAGTATCCTTATTCATTTTCTATCTGATTCCGGGACGGAATCCTTTTAAGGAGGGGAGACTGTAATAACCCCAATTTTTGGAAATTTTTTTGAAACCCTTATGAATAGTGATTTTGCAGATTATGCTGAATGAGAAAACTTTTCATGCCACACTATGTAGGCGTTCTGGTATGGATATTCTGAGATTTTATTAGTACTCTATATGGTATATAAGTGTATGTAAAGATCGCCAGAATCCAATTCCGAACACTTTGATTTTTCCCGGAAATCCACTAGATACGGAAAGAATTGAGTATAAGGTAACAGGATAAAAAGGATTTAAATTAAAGGATTATAAAAGAGGATCATAAAAGGAATATAATATATTGAGAAAGGTTAAGGGAACCTAAGTAATAAGATCCTGGGTATGATCCCTCAAACGATAAACGAAAATGAAAGTTAAGCGAACCGTATAACAGATCAGCGGTCATTAGGCAAACAATTAAGGAAGTTAATCAAAGGGATTAGAGAGGATGATGTCACCCAACCAATGGGAAGAGGACAAGGAGGGGAAGATGACATCATAGCAAGACATAAGCATGACATAAAAAGGAAGGAAATGTGGTGGATTGTTAACCACACAAAACCAAGGTTAAATTGGTAATTAACCTAAAATAAAACAAATCTAATTCAATCAACCAAGCCAAAAAAATCATTTCTCATCAAAACAAACTTTTATTCTTCATCACCAAGGCTTGCTCTCGGCTTTTGCCATTTCCAAGAGAAACAAATTTCAAAACTCAAGATCAAGGCTTCCTAAATTGGTAAGATAATTCCCTAGTCATCCTTATGCATAGTTATGGCTATATTATGAGTTTAAGCCTTCAATTCTTTCTCAATCTTCTTCAAGAAATCAATGAAGAAGACAATGAATAGTGATTTCAAAGTTTTTAACTTGATTTTTTCTTGTTTTCCTTTAAGATCCAAGCATCCCTAAGACTTCTCAAGGCTTCTTAATGCTTCCTAGCTACTCCCACCACTTCAAGGAAGGTATATCATCTCCAAACCCTAGATTCCTTTGTATAATAAGATGATTTTGATTGTTATGATGATATAGTAGCTTAATGCTTGTTCTTAGAGTTTGGGTTGGAGTGGTAGTGAAATGGAATGGTGAATCTTGTTGTTTTGATTAAAAGAACTTAAGTATAGTTTAAATTCAAGTTTTAGGAGTAAGTAAATGGATTATAATGAGTTGGTTTGGGGCTGTTGTAATGTATTTTGGATGGAGGTTTTATTGGGTTGTGAATTGGGGTTGAATTGTGATGGTTTTGGAATGGTTTGAATTTGGGAAATCGCGTAAACATAGCCGTCGTAATGCCCAATTTACCGTAGACTGTTTTTGTTCTTAACATCAGAACCCTTGAACTCACTGCTAGGTTTTGACCATTGCCATGTTTAGATAGTTCATGTTATGATCTTCGTTTTGATATGTGGTTTGTTTGATTCCGATGAACGGTTTAGGAGAAACGGCCGTTTTAAGTAACGACGTTTTGCGAACAAACCCTTACCCCTCGCTTTACTTTGAAACATAGGTTAAAGACCTTAAAGGATTAATTGAAGTATGAAACATTTATGTAAGGTGTAATAGGCAGTTGGTAAGACACTTGCGAAAGAATCGCCTTAAAACTCGTAATGGTTAATTTATTAAAAATGGTGGAGCCGAGGGTACTCGAGTGACTTAAGAGAATCAGTAAGCGCAAAACGAGCGTTAGAGTCTGAGTTGGTTAGAGTATAGATTTACAAGTGACTTTGGTTTAATTCCAACTTACTTGTTGCTTATAGGTTACCAGACTCGTCCCGAGCCATTCGTAACCCCCAGTCGCTCAGGCAAGTTATCTACCCGTTATACTGTTATTGTGATGTATATGTGTATATGCATGATCTTGCGATAAATGCATACTTGTTATTGGCAAATTCTTGCGATATATTGTAGCATGTGATATGGTATATATGCATGCCTGTTTCATATTCTTGGATTATATATCCGTTGGTTAAAATGCTTACAGTTGCATAATACCTATGCTAGAGATAAGCGGTATTTGAATTTACCCTTAGTATAGGGGATCAAAAGGTGAACATATTTCTAAACCGGGAGTCGATGTTCCCGAGTATAATATATATATTTTTATATATATATGGTTATAGTTTTCAAAACTATTAATCGAATAAGGTTTATTCGATAACTTTAACTTTATTTTATTATTGAATATTATTTCAAATATTCATCCAAGGACTTATGACTCCTTTATTTTATTATTGAATATTATTTCAAATATTCATCCAAGGACTTATGACTCCTTTATTTTATTATTGAATATTATTTCAAATATTCATCCGAGGACTTATGACTCCTTTATTTTATTATTGAATATTATTTCGAATATTCATTCGAGGGCTTTTGACTCAGTTATATTATTAATGATTATTAATTGAATATTCATTTGAGAATGTATGACTCCGTTATTTTATTTAATGAATATTATTTATAATATTCATTCGAGGTATTATGACTCTGCTTATTATTTAATAATATTCTTTATTTTATTAAAGAATAATGTTTCGATAATCAAACTTATTTTCGATTATTCAAATAAAGATTATACTTTCGTATAAGTATATCTTTGGTTATTTAATATCCATTTCAAGTATGAGTTTTAAAACTTCTACTTCAATTATTTTTATAAAGATTATTCTTTATGGGAATATTATTTAAATAATAATATTCAGATATTTTCTAAATATATTGGGACTGATTTATTTTAATAAATCAGCAGTACTCCAAACATTCTTAAAAATGTTTTCGAGTCTTCAAAATGATTTTTAAAGTTAGAGTGGACCCCAAAACTCATTTTTATATTTAAGATCTTCCTTTCAAAGGGGATTTAAATACTCGCTCAAAACCTGGGGGATCCAGCTCTGTGGTGTATTTTACATTCGCAACATGGTTGCTGTTTTGAGAAAACAATTTGATTACTTGCCCAACGTTCGGGAAGTAAGTCCATCTAATTGAGTCGGCATAAGCGACAGGCCGGGGTACGGTCTATCAAAATGTAAGTGGCTGGGTGGCAGTCCATCAACGCGTAAGAGGCCGGGTGGCGGTCCAGTACAAGGTCCTTATGTGGCCAGGGTGATGACCGGTGGGGGATTCATCCATCTACTAGTAGAAAAGGTTACTTATTGGTATCTTTGCCTGATCAGCAAGATATCAGGTTTATGCCAAAATTCTTTCCTTTCCAAATTTATTGGATATTGTAATTCTGTTCATACTTTACATGACAGAGGTTTTCAGGAAATGTATGTATATATATAGGTGTATATATATATATCGGGACTTAATGAAGTATATCATAACTTCATTTCCTTCAAAATATTTCAAAGATTGAATCTATTCAAGTCTTATCTTGTAGTCTCATTTATGTGATGAACTTTTGAACTAATTATAACTTGAACGGTGGTAGTTCAAGTAGTATTTGGAAAAGATATAAGTATATTGGAGTATCTTGTAACTTCATCTTTTAAACTTATATCTAGTAAATGATTATCTTATGCATGACAAAGATTTTCAGAAAAACGTTGAGACAAGGTTAGATATATGAGATCACCTTGCAACGATATTTTTTTATACAGTTATACACTGGAACTCTGTGTGTATTATGCATGAAAGAGGACTTCCCATATTTTGAAAAGTATATATGTATATATACTGAATATTTTGCGACTTCATCGCATTAAGATATCAAACTTGGTTCATTTCTTTTGACCAAGACTTTCATAAGTACTATGAGAAGGCTCATATATTGTTAATCATTATAAATATTATTTTGGTGGGCTTGCTGCTCACCCTTGCTTTCTTCTTTCATCACACAACAACAGATAGAAAAGATGAACAGGACCAAGCTCCCGATTCGCAAGCGATTAGAAAATGTTCCGCAGTTTCCTATAGGCGTTGATGTCACTGTAGCTGAGGTAGGAACTACCAATAGGCTAGGTTTTCAACTTATGATGAACCAGACTTATGTATATTATGAGTTGTAATAATGGCAGAGAAATGTAAATTTATTCAGAAACCTGTTTAAGGTGTATTGGCATGTAATTGTGGAATAAAACGACTTGTGATTATTTTTGGATGATCATCTCTGAGACTATAACTTGTGGTGTGTGTGTTTATTGTGGGGTCACAGTACAGAGTAGTTGATTGTGTATTAAGATTGGGTGTTGTTAAGGGAAATGGAACTCGTGACAACCCGGATCCCCGACCCCGGATTTGGGGGTGTTACAGGGCCTCATCGCCGCCTATGACCTCAGCTTTAAGAACTGGGACAATAGCACGGAAATGAAGAAGAAACTCAACCCGTAATTGTATTTATAAAATGTACTTATATAAGAAGAAAGAAAATACAGTTACCAATATGGGGTTCGGAAAAAATGTATTGATGGGTTTTCTTTCCATTTTTTGAGTGCTTATTTTAATGGACCAGTACACAATTTATAGGTAATTTCATACGCTCTCCACCCCCAGCCTAATAAATTACTAATTAATGTCATTATATAATATATGTAACTAACAAAATGATAATCCATGTAATTAAATTATTGATATGTAACTTCTCAATACATTATTTATGTATTTACTCCATATATTTTACTTCACAAAATCAGTCAAAATATAATATCTCCTAGTTGAAGATTTTGTAAAATACCCTTTTAATATCCCCAACTTTCACATGATCTATAACCGTTTAATTCATAATTCATCCAATATAAATCAACTAGTAGAACAAACCGTGCTTCGCGCGGTTTAGAAAAATGTTGACAAAAAATTACATGAATAACAATCTTAAGGGAAATTAGTTTCAGACACGTGCTAAAAAATGCATATGGGACAGTGAAATGTTAGGGATTTTATAATAGCATGTTGTGTGGTTGTGCGACCTCTCTCAACTTGAACTCCTGGATAACAATATACAACACCAGGAAAAGGTATGTCCTACCTCTGTAGGAAGAAGAAAAGTAATAGATAGGTGTTTTAATTGTTATATGGGAGTACATGGGAGTATGTAAGTTTATATTGATCTATGTAGCCGGAAAAAAGAGTAGAATCTCATTATAAATTTGAATGATAAGAAGAGTGTTATAATCGTGGGATACATTTTTTACCTTCAAACAAATTATCATATCAACAACTTCAAATATATACTTCTTAGAAGTAGAGCATGAACATAACTAAGGAGTTCCTAAAGTATGTCACACTACAGAAAAATTAATCGACTGAATAGAAAAAAATATATGAGGTGCCCGCCATGTTGAGAGTGGTGCATTTTACACATGAATCTGAAATGGATGTGTATAGGTACTACATTAGCCACCAAAAACTCTACGATGGTTTTTTTGCCACAATCACCTAGAAACCCGTCATTCTTAATGCAACTTGATTCATATCAGTTGGCAGGAGAAATTAAATGTGTTGTTAGGCATATATCTGCTACCATGAACATCTTGGAAATTTAGAATATGACCAAACCAGATTTTAAGAAAATTATAGGGATAATTATTCATCTTCCTAGTATTCAACATAAGAAAATAAATTTTCTACATCTTTTCCTTGTGTCGAAAAAAGATTCGTTATCTTGTTCGATATTTTGGTTCTCAACCAAGAAAAGTCGGATGATCTTAGTAGATAACCAAAGTCAAAGTGCACAAACATATATACAAGTTAATATATCCACAGAGAAAATAAAAAAATATAAAAAGTGTATCCAAATGTATGCAAGTACCCTAACTATCAAGGCACGGGTAGCAGATTTTATGTGCCTCTGATGATCTATTAATATTTTCAGAACTTGTAAATTGAAGTAGTAAGATGCAATCAGAATCTAGTAAAAAATAACACCAGGCTATAATATGCCATCTTGCTAATGAACAAATTTCTACCGATCACTGTATTCAATGATAAAACAGAGAAATAAAAATGACTGTCCATTTTTATTTTCTTAATCAACCTCATATCAGATATAAGGATAAGAAATATTTGAATTTTTAACCCCAATGCAGTGAAGTCTATGCATAACATAACACCTAATATAATACAAGCATCAAAATCTCTGCGCAGGAAAGATAAACACTTTATGTAATGAGATTTATATAAAATTAATTCGTGATATAAAATTATCTTAATAAACCTTCATATCAACTTCCAATCACCCTATTATAGTAGAGGAGATCAAATAAAGATGGGTGCAATCTACAGAACACCGTACCTTATTAACAAACCTCGAAATAATTCAAGGCTCTCTTAAGTTAATCAATATTCTTCTGCAGCTTCCACGATTCTGGAGTCGGTCTGTGATCATATAGATTATAGAAATTGTTAAACACTGAATATATGATTTAATAATAGGCATCTTATTTTTTCAATTTTACACTATGAGCATCATCTCCAAACCTACGAGAAATCTGCAAAAGAAATGAAACATGATAATACAGACTACATAGCACTGAACATAGAGAAACACATATAAAGATCGAGTTAAAAAAATAAACTGCAATAACTTATCGAATATTAGCAGCTAGAAATGCTAATGAATCAGAGGTCTTATAAAAATTAGTATATAGTAAGGTAAGATTCTATAACATTGAAACTTTCATGATTATTTGGGTCCTATAAAAATTAATGTACATCAAGGTAAGATCCTATATCAGTTACAAGTCTAACAGCTAAGGCATCTAGAATCTCCATGCTCGAATAAATGAGCCAACTTTTTTTTTGTTATCTTCTCAGAGAAAGAATAAAACATGTTCCATACATGGGACTTAATAAAGTAGAGAGAATCCTAAAGCTTTATCAAAATAGGTAAAAGGAACTGTTGTGCCTCAATATTCTGAACTTACAAGGAAAGCCCATACACATAAAGGCCCAGGAAAGATTCATCTATTGGGGTATAAAAGCACAATACTTAGCCAAAGAGAAGAGGGGGCACACATAAAATACTGGGATTTACACTTATGCACAGGAGGAAAAACCTCAATTCCAACATTTGGCGCTGGAAGGAGGGAAAATATATCAATTCTGGTGTTATCAGTGCTCATTCCTCATAGCCTTTAGTTTTTCCTTTTTTAGAATTTTGTTCATCTCAATTGTTCAATTTAAGCTTCAAATGAATTTTGAAGATGTGATTTGTCATCTTCTAGTACAACTCCTGGTTCAGCTCGTGTATTGATCTGTGATCCAATTCAGTATAATGGAGAATAAACTTATAGTGTTAGAGTCAATACAGATGTTTGTTTGGTCTAGTTAAACTCTTCTCAAATTAATGAAGCAACAAATATTCAAGCATATAGGTTCTGGTCGGTTATTCAGAATAATCTTCAACATTCTAATCTACAATCTATTACGATCTATGGTTCTTCAAAGCTTCAAAGTGCAAATCAGGTCGGTATTTATTGAGTTATGCAATCAATCACATACCAGGTATTCGATATTTGTACTCAACTACATAAATATTTTATAGATCTCAGCTGCTATTAGTGGTATGTCGTTATGTGCCGATATTAGTGTTATATTGTTATGCGTAACATATATTACATACATGTTAATTATGTATTTTTCCAGAATATGCAATTAATTGCCTTTTAAGAACTCTTAATAATCGGTGGTTAATTGTTATGTACACATTTGATCACCAGATCTGAAGTCATATAGACTTCCTTAATTTGTATGGTGTTTATATGATTGCACATCTACTCAATGCATCTGATATGATCTAGTTTTATATGTTGTTTATTTTTCTATGACGAGCATAACTAACTCTTAAAAAAATGTAAAAATCTAGTCTAATGACAACCTGATTTGAGTTACGTGGTCATAAAATTATGCTTTTAAATGTTTACTTCACTTTCATAATCCTTTTTCCAACAAAAACAAGTTGTGAATCTTAAAAGACATATATGAATTCTCCAATTGTGACAAATACAAACTTGATAAATTTGAATCCAAGAGTTAGACGAAAATTTATCAAATGACTGTGAAGCTCAACTTAAATGAGCTGAAATGCTCATAAAACTCGATAATTACAAATTAAAGATCTCCCCAGAGCTGAGCTACAATCTGAAGATTGGATAGAATAAATAAAAGCCAACCTAAAAGCTCGGCATAAATGACTCGAAAGCTTGACAAATTTTTCAGTCGAACACATATTTCCAAGAACCAATAAGAATCATCAAGATTGAGATCATCAAAAAGATCTACAAAAGTTGTCAAGCCTCACAAAATCTTTAACCTGTAACTTGGGGTGAAAGATGTCATATGACAAGACTTCTCCGAGTATTTCCAACAAATTCTTCAATGCTGGTGCATTTCTTGATGTTAAAATTACGAGAAACCTCATGTTATTGAGATGCACCTCTGGAACTTCATCATCAATAGCATCTTCAAGTAAGCTCTTGTGGCAAACAAGTCTCCTCCAAGATCATAAGTTCTACACAAATTAGAGTGACATTTCCACACCCCCTAATGAAGCTAGCAATTGAGGAGAAGATACATCAATTACAAAACAATTTCAGAATTTCTTGAGCACTTAATCTTCTAAAACATGAGCTAAAATTTCATGGAGATAAAGAATAGTGCCTTTTAAAGTGCGAGCAGAAAAATGAGAAAGCAACATCAATTATGGTGAGGGATAAGCCCACAACTACTTCAATCTTCATGAAGCCGCAATTTTATGGAGAAAAAACTTCAAAGGCACAAGAAAATTCTAGCTGGATCATCTGAAAATTAAATGCTAGGTATAACTTCTTTTCCTGGTAAAGAAATAATGTTGGACAAAACTCCTCCAAGGTTTGCCTACATACTCCCTTGAAGACAAAAAGGGCGCAAGAATACCTACGGGCGCGAGATAAATGTATTCCCTTTTTAACAAATTATACAAAAAAATTTGAACTTCAAAAAGCTTGAATACAAGTTGATGGCCTGGTTGTTTAATTTGTGAAATGCCAATCGTTTTACCACTAGAGTATAACTGGAAACCAAGCTATGATTTCAATATTTAGTGGTGGTCCTCGTTACCAACCTTGTGAATTTCATGATATCTTTTTCATTCGCCAACGAACAAGAAGCTTCTTCTCCTATGAAACTGTTTTTACATCTTGTTGATCAAAATGAAAAAAAGAATTATGCATCAATATCGACAAAAAGAGCTCTAAATTTGATAGATGAGCTTAAAACTTGCAAAGAGGAAATTCGAAAAACTCTCCAGGAGCGAATCCAAAGATGTTACGAAGAGTGACAATTGAAAAGTATGACTAAGATTGACATGGGTCGTGGATCAACACGTATAAATTCAAAGTTAATTTTGAGTTCAACAAAATTATCTCCAAATCTGCTACAGTGTTGGTACATTTGGGAAAGTGTATAAACACTGAACACCTTGGAGGGAGGAAATGGACTTTGAGCTACGATTAAAAAAAGAGTTGAAAAGAAACCCCCGAGACAATTCGGAGTTTGAAGGTTGAAGAATACAAGCTGAAAAGCTTATAAAAGCTCAGCAAAATGAGCTTAAAGAACCATAAATGCGACAAATACACGTGAAAAAGCTCTCCTAAAGTGAATCTGAATACAAAAATTTAAAACCAGATCAAAGCTCATCAGAAAGGCTCAAAAGCTCTATGACAGTGAACTTAAAAGTTAAGCATAAATGTTTATATGCTCGACGAATCTTGAATGAAATTTGATTGCCAAGAAAAGTCTGGATCAACAAGGGGCTACTTCATATTTTCAATGTTCAAACGTTTAATAAGTGAATCAGAGGTGTCTGTGATGCTCAAATGATATTCTTCCACTTAAATGAAGGTACTATTTACATTGTCTAATACCTTATATTTCAGAATTATGCTCACTGCAAAATTGAAGCTCACCTTCGAAAGTATCTTTATTAGTTCATTATCTGATATAGTCAGAATCCAACTAAGAAAACATTAACTTCAAGTATTTATGTTGGTTGATCGACATGAAATGTACTATCAATTACAAAATGATCTCCAAGTTTGCAAGGCAATGAGAGATCCAAATCTCCAAAACTGAGTCTAGAAGTGAGCACAAATCTCCAAAAGTAAGGTCGAACTCCTGCATAAAAAGATAAATCAGGAAATACAAGCCCAATCTCTTAGCAGAAAACTGAAAATCTAAAAAGTATGAGCTCGAAAGTTCCTCTAAAGTTCGATAAATTTTGACAATAATCAATTCCCATTTGGCAGAAGATTGTCAGAATCTCCAAAATCAAGCTCAAACTCAACAAGTATCTACACAACTGTCAAGTGGGAGATTTAAGCCAAAAAACTCAGTGGTCAATCTCTACAAATTTTCAGATGAATCGCATCATAAAGTGTAAATTGCTGATACGAAGTTGTTCACGTAATTTTAAAGATAGAATGTACTCTGATCCCCACCATATATGATGAAGAATTTAAGGATGAAGTTCTGGAAAACCATGCTTATTGACCTCAATTTCTTACAAGCTATTTTATGTATCCAAGTCAAGAAAAAATTGCACATGTTAATGATAAGGCAACCAATAAAGTCAACATTTCTGAGAGGGTTCTGACTAGAGCTAGATTAAGTTAATGTCAAAGAGTTTCAACAATTGATACTACCTGGAGTGAATGATCTTATATAAAATTATCGTGGCAAAGGGCTGTCTTTTACAAATATTAACATCAAAATTTGCAGAGAGATAGAGTTCTTAATCTCCCGGTTCAACTACACGTGAGCTCATTCGCGCAAGGACTTGCTCTTCTTGTCCTCAAGCTATAATAATAATAAAAAAAATTTAGTTACTCGTTAAACTTCACAAGGACTGAGACTTCTGGCTTCTGAGGTAAAAATTTCAAAACATAAATGACATTGCATAATTGGAGGAAATGAAGCCCCCTAGATCAGGAGACAAATAAATGGCCTCTCTCATGGTGTTTGTTCCCATCTCAACATCATATTAAACTTTAGCCTCTCTCATGGTGTTATATTTATTTCCCGTCGTTAGCAGGCTTCCACCAACATATACCTCTACACTTGACCTCATCCTTCCTCAAGGATCGAGAGTCTGCAAACTGAAGTTGTCTTCGTGTTCTCAATATCTCAAGATATGTGAGCTATGATCAACTAAAACACTTTGATTACTGGGAACCTAAAGGAAACCCCTGAAGTGCGGGGGACAAAGACCTCGTGAAATTACATGTACAAACACTAAGATAGTTGTATTTTTTAGGGCACTGAAATATAAGAACTTGGCTCATTTCTCGGAAAACTCTCATTGCACATATATTTCATTCCACTGCTAATCAAGGAAACATGGAATCGGACAAAATTTCATATACTTCCTTCTCGGGGTTTGATCGAAGTAAAAAACCATATTGTATGTTGTAAGAAGACCTGAAGGACTTCTAACTGATTTGGGGGACAAATGTTGGACCTCAATATTCTGAACTTACAAGGAAAGCGCATACACAAAAAGGCCCAGGAAAGATTCATCTACAGGGGTATAAAAGCACCATACTTAGCCAAAGAGAAGAGGGGGCACACATAAAATAATGGGAATAACATTGATGCACAAGAGGAAAAACCTCGATCCCAATGGGAACGTTAATTTTAAATCAAATATATTTTAAACATATAGTTAACATCCAGTCTTTTGTGTTTGCTGAGCCTGAGCACAATTTTGACAGGACTTCCCTTATATACATCAATTAACTTAAGCTCCGATCTCAAGTTAGGATTATGTTTTTTGTGTTTACTGAGCATAATTTTGACGGGACTTTCCTTGTATACATCAATTACCTTAAGCTCCGATCTCAAGTTAGGTTTATATTTTTTATGTTTGCTGAGCACAATTTTGATAGGACTTCCCTTGTATGCATCAATTAACTTAAACTCTGATCTCAAGTTAGGATGTAATTAAGGTACTTATTTTTTAGCAACACCCAACTTTAATCTAGAATTAAATTAAATGAAAGAGCCTAATCCAAGATATATAATATTTGTGATAAGCAAAAGTTGCATATTCCATTATGAGTAGTTTTTATAATAGCAACCACCAAAACTTTTAAAAGATTTAATTTAAAATAATATTATATACAACAGTATTATATCGAAACTTATCAAACTACCGCCCTTTGTAGTTTGACACTATGCATAATTTCCAAATGAATGTATCAAATCAGTGTATACTGTCAAATAAACACATTTATTTAATTACATAAAATGAACAAAAAAAAGAGGAATGAGAGCAGCATTGTCTGCAAAACTATTATGCAACTTTAGATTCAAAGGAAAAAAGTATAATTTGGCAGACAAAAAACCATAGAAAATATCTATCATATATTATACAAAATAAGTATATAGATTTTCAAACATGAATTGAAATGAAGCATAAATAAACCTCATTCTTTTCGCAGCTCCCCTTAGCCTAGCTTTTGTAGTGCACGACTGTCAATACATTAATAAATTAATTGATTCACTAGTTTACATAATTTTGCAGGCGGAAAGGCTGGCGTGTTTATGAGATAAATGAGTTCTCAAATATATGATACATGAGTTTTCAAATTGTCTGAATTAAGTAGCAGTCATGAATAAAACTCCAAGACTAACTTGAAAACTAAATCAGGCCTTTGAATGTAACTTGAAAACTTAAAAAATACATATTAAAGCGCGTCACAATATATGGTGGCTAATTCAATATACAAGATAAATCAAGTAACAACTAAATTCAGTATATTTGCTTGAATTCTTAGGTGAAATGAAATGGTCATGTGAAAAATATATAGTCCATGTCATGTAGGAAATCTTGATCCTGAGATTGTTAAATCATGCATCTGAAGTGAGAGACATAACTGGATAATTTGGACGGTAAAAACTAAAGCAAAAGCACATTAAAATTCTAAAGAAAATATGAATATTATCTTAAAAATACCACCTTATAAAATACCAAGCGCCGACCTTTCTACAACCGTGAATAGGGTGCTCTCATTGTTAAGTAGAATGCAGCTGCTCTGACTCTTCGACCCTCGTTTCTCAATCCAAAGTTCAAGCATTATATTATGCCAATTTGCGAGGAGATGATGGGGTTTCGGTTACCAAAGTCCGTAACTAGTGAGACCTCTAAACTTCTACTCGAAAATTACTCAGAAGCCGCACTTTTTTAATACACACATACATCCGTGTATTAATGTTAATAAAATGCAATAACCCTAAAAAAATTACAAAAAAATGGGAAAAATTGAAGGATTAGCCAAAGCTTAGATAAGGAGACTAGGAAGCGCCATGTCACACACCGAGTTTTTGCTTTATATAGATATATAGACTCACTATTTCCGGAGTAGTAATATATTTTCCCGACTTAATATTTTAAGTCACTTTAATCAACAATTTTAAATAAATACCTTTTTCCGAAAACATTTAAACATAACACCAGTAAAATTTTATTTTTTCATATTTATCTGTCATTTTCAAATTTCAACTCCACAAAAATTAAACCGGTGTTCCGAAATTGAATTTTTATTATTATTGGTATCATGTTTGATACCTACACCGTAATTATCAATAAATTCAGGCACGTTTGCCTAATAACTAATTTTTACAACGCACTTTTCAAGTACGTGATCATGATTTTCTTTACCGTCTCTTGACAACCTTAGTAAAAAATATTTTCATTACAAGGCTTAATATAAATGTGATGCCAAATCATTCAATTACAAAAATAAATTATCCAATGAGATTGGCGCCGAACTACAATTTTGCATCCTAAAATGATTAAACATTTGATTCAAATCACACTACTATAACCGCCTCCCTCTCTCCTCTCCTAGGTTTTGTCCTTTCTCAAGTTAATCGAGGGGTTTTCACTTGTTTTCTCTGGTGGAAAGCCCCAATCCCTTCATTTTCTTTTGTTCTCGTTAATTTTCTTCAATAAAATCCCATTTTTTGCGTGTTTATTTGTTGCTCCTGTTGGAGTGTGTGTTTTGTCTCTCTTTTTCGGGGTATTTTGTTATATTTCTATTTAGTTATATGAGTTTATTTGACATTGGATCTGTTGAGAACGATTTTATTGATATTTTTGATCATCTGAAAAGAGCTCATCATTCAGAACCAACGATTGTTAATCCTTCGAGGGTTTACACTTTCGACATGTTTATAGCTGGTGTCCGGCATGTAGATAGTTGGGGTGTCTTCGGCATATTTATATACGGTATTCAACATGTAGGTAGCTGGGGTCCCATTTCTCCAAATCTCAGTTTATGTGATTGTTATTTCTGAACACTGGACAACAATGGATCTTATATAATATGGTTAATTATGATGTTGTCATTTTCAGGGATGTTGATGCAGTTTGGATCGCTTGGAATGTCTATGATTTCATTTTTAGTTTCAAGAATTTTTAAATTATGTGTGTTAAATGATCAGGAAACAAATCGTCAAATTGTTTTAGTATGTTATTTGTTTTCCAGCCTGGTTAGATCGACAATTGGGGGTTTGTTCCGACTGTAATATATTCAAAATAATGAAAACTGCTTTTTTCAGAAAAACATTTTATTCAAATACTTTTAATATTCCAAACTCAACATTCGAATATATTTTATCCCTTAATTTGGATTTTCCAAATATATAAGATTTTTAAAAATATAATTTTTGAACTAACTCCCACTTTTTAAAATACCGACACAATTGTCAAATTCATAAAAACTTTTGAAACAAAGTTCTACTTTAATCATCTAATTCTTTCTTGAGATAAAAATTTATAAATAGACATGTCCCAAAATTTAAACTAACTTATTAGTCTTATATTTTCTTTCCAAAATTCACTTACAAATTTATGAATTTTTATCTTTAGGAAGAACAAACAACTCTCACAATTATTTCAATTCCATGAAATCAATTTCAACTTTTATGAATATAATCCATGACTCAGATTTACCCAATCTCTCTGCATCGTTACATGTCCTTTTCTAAATATTAAATTCTTCAGTATGTACCACATACAAATAGTCACTCACTTTGGTGAAAAGTCTGGATATATATCACTTTCAAGTTTCAACCATATATAATGGTTCAATACCAATATTCAGATCCAATCAATATTCTTGATAGTATTTAATTGAACACATATCTCAAAATAATTATCATTTTACGTAGATCACTTAAATAACCATTTTAAATCTACGAATAAGATTTTAAATTATAACCATTAAACAATTTTGAATTCTATTAAAATAATTCATTTTTCATTTTTGTAACATGACGGGTCGCAACTAATTAAATCCACCTTATATCTATATCATTGGTCAAATTATCAATATTGCATTCAAGCACACCAATATGCTTTTGGAATATTTCTGAGTAAGATCTTCGAGGTAAAACACCAGAATGACAAATATACATGTGAAAGTCAAGTTAGTAAGCGATTTTAAATGATGTTGAAAGAGACACTAGCTGAAATAAGGAATTACAAAGATGTAAAGGTGGTATCATCCTCAGATGGATAATAAAGAGAGTTAGGATAATCTGTGAAATATTTTGGCACTTACTCATTGTCACGTTACTCCCTCCAAATTGTTGATCATTCGTATTGCCTTGATAAGTCATATCAGGCAATCCATTTAGTTCCCTACTTTAAAATTCTAATGTGACCATCTTGAGTAGTCTTTCTCCGCATCAGGACTTGTTCAATTCTTTTAGTTGATCAATGAACTTTCATTCATAGATTATGATCTTCTTATTCGGCTCAGAGCTATGTATACTTTATTTCAATTATCCAAGGAGTTTTTAATAAATTTTCCTCAATTCATCGATGAATATTCATAATGAATATCTTCATTTGATTCTTCTTTCATACTTACTCTTCTTCGTCGAGATTGTAAAATATTTAACAAATTGTTAAAAACATGGATGATCTAATACCCGTAGATTCCTTGGGAATCCTTTTCTTCTAATCGGGATGAAATTGTTTATTGAACTTTGAAATCATAGTAAGGGTATCAATTTGATATTGGTATTCCGAATTCAATTTTATTTGAGAATCTGATAAAGTATGTGAACGAAGGCACCTCTGAGTGTACCGTTTTATTGGAAAAAAATATTTGATGAAAGGCTATCGATTGTTCCGATGCCAAGACCACTCGATTCAGAGTTGTAATTATCTTTCTTGGCCCAAATTTGAAAACTCTTTATTTCAGAATCTAAATTCGATCGGCTAACCACAAATTTCTTCGGTGGTTACGATGTTGAGATTTTTTTTCAAACAAACTGAAATATGCCTAGTTACATATGTTCTCATGAATGACTAGTTAATTGTCCTAACTAGTTAAAATTTTAATTAATACGATGGAAGCCTAGCTAATCGTCCTAGCTAGTTACTATGGGTCAAACCAATTGAGCTGGCCATTTTCTTAGCCAGATGATAATATTGCTTGATATGGACTAGTTATTATTCTGCTAATTCCACTTCCAATCAAATTTTTTATTTTTCCATAGTGCATTATATATGCAAAATTTAATTATTGATGAAATTTCAAAGAATGATTTAATTGAGACCTAACTAGGTCGCCCACTCAAACGAGAATTCATACTCAGTTTTATGAAATATTTTGTTCATGAAATGTTCTATTCTTTCGTTTATATGATGAATATCCAATTAAAATCATAATATGATTGAATAACAGTATACTTCCTTATTTGTTAATCATTAAATAAAATTCCTTCTTTCAAAATAGCATCTCTTTTAAACCTCAATGGTTAACCTTTGATTGAGGATGTTATTCGAAATTTCTTCTATTATTCGAAAAGAAAAGTATTCTTTCAATGGGAAAATCTTACAAGTATCATTCGTATGATGTTATTATTCAGCAATCATTTCTTTCAATGGATATGTTAGATATATTTGAGATGTCATGTCTAATATGTTTCATGTTTAGTTTTCAGATCTTAACAAACAGGAAATATCAGTACTTACTGGAATCACTACTTACTGGAAGTCAGAACTTAAAGATATCAGGTGTTAGATTATCAGAAGATAATATCAGAAGATGGATATCATAACTTAAGTGTTGGAGGACTAACAGTTAAGGAAAGAAGCTGATTTACAGGAAAGAAGATCGAGACTAATACAAACTCAAGATATGCATGGAAAGAGTTAGAGGACATAAAGACTTGTATAAGATATCTGATTGATATATTTTAGGAGACAGAATTATATTCCATATCAATTAGAAGTTATCTTGTAACTATGTACTATATAAACACAGACATAGGTTTACACTATATGTGTTATCATTATCGAGAAGATCATACATTATAACCTAGCAGCTCTCGTGATATTTGTTCATCACTGAGAGAGAACAGTTCCATTGTAATAGAGTTTATTATATCGAATATATCTGTTTACTGTTACTTGTGTTCGAAATCAATTTGATTGTATTCTACACTGTATTCAACCCCCTTCTAGATTGTTGTGTGACCTAACAAGTGGTATAAGAGCCTATATCACATACAGTAAAGATCTAAAACAATCATGTCTGAAGAAGCAGAAAATCCAACGAAGCCCGCCAAAACTGAAGAAACTCAAAAGACTCAAATCCACAGTTAATATGAGACTATAAGGGTTCCCATACTAAAACCTTCTGAGTACCCCATATGGAAAGTAAAGATGGCTATGTTTCTGGAAGCTAAAGATCCAGAATACCTTGACAGAATTAATGAAGGACCGCATAAGCCAACCAAGCTCTCTGTTGTAGTTGCAGATCAGCCAGCAAAGACCATACGAAAGGAGAAAAGTGAGTACACAGCTGAAGATATCTCATCCATTGCCAAGGATGCAAAGGTAAGGCATTTGCTGCATAGTGCCATTGATAATGTCATGTCAAACAGGGTAATTTACTGTAAGAATGCAAAGGAGATATGGGATGCTTTGGAGACAAGATGCCAGGGAACTAATGCAATCAAGAAGAACAGGAGGACTATACTCACTCAAGCATATGAGCACTTTGACTCAAAAAGTGATGAGTCATTAACTGACTTATATGACAGGTTTGTCAAACTCTTGAATGATCTGTCACTGGTGAACAAGGAATATGATCTTGAAGATTCAAATCTAAAATTCCTTTTAGCTCTTCCTGAAAGTTGGGATTTGAAGGCTACTATTATAAGAGACAACTATGCTCTTGATGAAACTACTCTTGATGAAATTTATGGTATGCTCAAGACTTATGAACTTAAGATGGATCAAAGAAGCAAGAGGCAAGGGAGAAAGTCAAGGACAGTTGCTCTTAAGGATGAGGAGGAATTCCCCAAAGTGGTTGTCTCAAAGAAAGGCAAAGGAAAAGCTCTCATCACAAAGTCTGATTCAGAATCATCAAGTTTTGATGATGATGATTCAGAAACTGAAAGTTTACCTGAACTAGATGCTGATTGTAATAACCCCAATTTTTGGAATTTTTGAAACCCTTATGAATAGTGTTTTGCTGATTATGCTGAATAAGAAAACTTTTCATGCCACACTATGTAGGGGTTCTTTTATTGATCTTCTGGGATATTATTAGTACTCTATGTGGTATATAAGTGTATGTAAAGATCATCAGAATCCAAATCCGAACGATTTGATTTTTCCCGAAAATCCACCAGATACCGAAAGAATTGAGTATAAGGTAACATGATTAAAAGGATTTAAATTCAAGTATTATAAGAGAGGATCATAAAAGTAATATAATGTATTGAGAAAGGTTAAGGGAACCCAAGTAATAAGATCCCGGGTATGATCCCTCAAACGATAAACGAGAACGAAAGTTAAGCGAACCGTATAACAGATCAGCGGTCATTAGCCAAGTGATTAGGAGTTAATCAAAGGGTTAGGGGAGAGTGATGTCATCTCACCAACAAGAAGAGGACAAGTGTGAGAGGATGACATGGGAAAATGACCTAAGCATGACCAAAAGAGAAGTGTGTTGTTGGTTGATTGTGAACCACACAAAATTTACCATGGTAATAATCTAATTAACAAACCAAGTGGATCAACCAAGCCAAAAACAAATCATAAACATCAAAAACCACAAAACACTTCCATTTTCAAGAAGAGCTCTCGGCTTTGTCCATTTCAAAGGAAGAAAATAACTCAAATCCTAGTTCCAAGCTTTGTTAATTAGTGAGGTAATTATCTAAGGTTCCTTGTACATAGATATGGATATCCTATAAGTTTAAGCTTCAAATTCCTTCACAATCTCTTCCAATAATTCAAGGAAGAAGATGGTGAATAGTAACTTTCAAAAAATAACTTTAGTTTTCTTGAATTTTTATGAAAGTTTAAGGTTATACAAGCAAGGATCAAGGTTCTTTAGGCATTCAAAGCTCTTGTGTTGTGTTAAGAAGCTTCAAGAAGGTATAAACCCCAAACCCTTGCTTTAGTTTTGAGTATTTAGGAATGGTTATGATTGATATAGTATATTTGAAGCATGATGCTTGTTTGTTTAAAGTTTGGTTGAGTTTGTAGAGATTTTGATGGTTGAAACTTGGTTATTAGTTAATGAACCTTAATATGGTTAGTAGCTTTTGTTGTGATTGAATGAGTTGGTTAAAACATGAAGTAATGGACTGATGTGGTGAGGTTTGGAGGGATTTTGGGTTGTAATGTTGATTGTGGGTTGATTGTGGATTGATTTGGAGTTGTATAAATTTGGTAATCGCGTAAACATAGTCGTCGTAATGTTTGATTATCCTAGACTGTTTTTGTTCATAACATCAGGACCTGAGAACTCACTGTTAGGTTTTGACCATTGTTATGATTAGATAGTTCATGTTACGAGCTTCGTTTTGATATGTGTTACGCTTGAATCCGATGTACGGTTTAGGAGAAACGACCGTTTTAAGTAACGGCGTTTCGCGAACGAACCATTTCCCCTCACCTTACTTTGAAACCTTGGTTAAGGACCTTAAATGACTAATTGGAGTATGAAACATTTATTTAAAGTGTATTAGGCAGTTGGTAAGGCACTTGCGAAAGAATCGCCTTAAAATTCTTAATGGGTAATTTATTAAAACTGATGGAGCCGAGGGTACTCGAGCGACTTAAGAGAATCGTTGAGCACAAAGCGAGCGTTAGAGTCTAATTGGTTAAAGTATAGATTCATAAGCGACTTTGGTTTAATTCCAACTTATATGTGGTTTATAGGTTACCAGACTCATCCCAGGACTTTTACCACCCCCAGTCGCTCAGGCAAGTTTTCTACCCGTTATACTGTTGTTGTGATGTATACATATGTATATGCATTATCTTGTGATAGATGCATGGTGGTTAATTAGAAAATCTTGCGATATATTGGAGCATATGATATGGTATATATGCATGTCTGTTTCGTAATTTTGATATAGATTTTTGATTCAATTGCTTATAAGTTGCATAATACCTATGCTAGAGATAAGCAGTAGTTGCGTATACCTTTAGTATAGGTGACCCAAAGGTGAACATTTTCTAAAACCGGGAGTCGATGTTCCCGAGTATATTGTATATATTTATATATATATATATAGATATATAGTTTTTAAAACTATGAATCGAATAAGGTTTATTCGATAACTTTATTTTATTAATGAATATTATTTTGAATATTCATTCGAGGGCTTATGACTCCGTTTATTTTATTAATGAATATTATTTTGAATATTCATTCGAGGACATATGACTCCATTTATTTTATTAATGAATATTATTTTGAATATTCATTCAAGGACATATGACTCCGTTTATTTTATTTAATGAATATTATTATTTGAATATTTATTCGAGGACTTATGACTCCGATTATTTACTAATTATTATTCTTTATTTTATTAAAAAATAATGTGTCGATAATCAAACTCACTTTTGATTATTCAAATAAAGATAGTACTTTCGTATAAGTATATCTTTGGTTATTTAATATTCATTTCAAGTATAAGTTTTAAAACTTCTACTTCAATTATTTTTATAAAGATTATTCTTTATGGGAATATTATTTAAATAATAATATTCAGATATTTTCTAATATATTGGGACTGATTTATTTTATTAAATCAGCATCACTCCAAACATTCTTAAAAATGTTTTCGAGTGTTCAAAATGATTTTAAAAGTTAGGGCGGATCCCAAAACTCATTTTTATATTTAAGATCCTCCTTTCAAAGGGGATTTAAATACTCGCTCAAAACCTGAGGGATCCGGCTCTGTGGTGTGTTTATATTCGCAACAAGGTTGCTATTTTGATAAAAGAGTTTTTGATTACTTACCCAACACTCGGTAAGTAAAATTATTGGAACAAGTTAATCCATTAATAGGCATCGCCTGGGAAATATCGGTGAGTTTTCCTTTCCAACTAGATACGACTTCTTGGTGGAGCCGTATCAACAAGTTTCTACTTGGGGAAAGTGGGGACGAGCTTTACGTTTCAGAGTCATGGATTTCATCTGAACTAGGAGTGGCGTAAGTGGTCGAGTGGCGCCGGCCCAGCCTTATTATATTGGCCCAATTGGCCTGGAAGTTCCGCTAAGACGGTCCATTTCTTAGGAGTCCAGTGTTCGGTTGACAAGTAAATCCGACAGGTTCTCCTCTACATGTAGAAAATGGTGGGGTTGCACTACTGCGACTGATCATCGTGAGTGGTCTTCCTGGCGCGGCAAACTCCCATAATGAGTTCATCATCCAGTTGGATATTTCTGCAATACTACCCAGAGCACTTCGATAGAAAGGCTACAGTTGGGTTATTGTTGAGTGTTGGCAAGGTCGAGTTTTCAAAATGATGTTTCCATCAAATGAAGTATCTCGTAACTTCATTTCTTTTGAATGATATTTCAAAGATTGATTCTATACGAGTTATGCCTTGTAGTCTCATCTATGTGATGAACTTTTGAAACTAATTATAACTTGAACGATGGTAGTTCAAGTAGTATTCGAAAAAGATATAAGTATATTGGAGTATCTTGTAACTTCATCTTTTAAACTTATATCTATTAAATGATTACCTTGTGCATGTCAAAGATTTTCAGGAAAAAAAACGATGAGACAAAGTTAGATATATGAGATCACCTTGCAACGATATTTTTATACAGTTATAAACTGGAACTCTGTGGATGTTATACATGTCAGAGGATTTCAAATATTGTGAAAAGTATATATATGTATATATATATACTGAATATTTTGTGACTTGGTCACGTTAAGATATCAGCTTGGTTCATTTCTTTTGACCAAGACTTTCATGAGTACTATGACAATGCTCATATATTGTTAATCATTATACATATTATTTTGGGGGGCTTGTTGCTCACCCTTGCTTTCTTCTTTCATCACACAACAACAGATAGAAAAGATGAACAAGACCAAGCTTCCAATTCGCAAGCGGTTAGAAAATGTTCCACAGTTTTTTGGAAGCGTTGATGCCGCCGTAGCTGAGGTAGGAGCTACCAATAGGCTAGGTTTTCAACTATTGATGAAACAGACTTATGTATAATATGAATTGTAATAATGGCAAGGAATATGTAAATTATTCATAAACCCTTTTAAGGTATAACGGTTTATAATTGTGGAATAAAATGACTTGTGTTATTTTTTGTATTCATCTCTGAGGCTATAACTTGTGGTGTGTGTGTATATTGTGGGGTCACAGTACTCAGTAGTTGGTTGACTGTTAAGATTAGGTATTGATAAGGGAAATGGAACTCGTGACAACCCGAATCCCCGACCCCGGATTTGGGGGTGTTACAGAAATGGTATCAGAGCCAAGCGTTATAAGCCTCAGAGATGATGTGACGTTAAGATAATAAGTTCACAAAGATAATAAGAACTCTTGCCAAGTTCATAGTCGGGCTACCTAACGTAGTACTGACAGTTAAAACCCTTACGGGAACCCTTATAAATATTATGATAGTAACATAGTTCGTTCTCGTATAGGGCAGCGGGGCACCGAACCCTGAGGTTCAGGAGCATCAGCATGAGGATGTTTTATTACATGTTGGAGATCAAATTGTGAATCCAACAGAGTACCCTAATGAGGGACAGGATGAGATTCATATTGAGAATGTTGCGGTTGAGGATGTTATCCCAGAAGGGATTGTTGCTGAGGAGGATCTCATGGAGGATCCTGACGAGAATGAAGAGAAGACCGCTGAGGAATTAATGACCGTAGTCAGGGCGACTACCAGAGCAAGAATGGATGCGAGGGTGGCACTAGAGGATGAAGAGTTACCAAGGGCACAAAGGTTAATGAGGGCAGGAGGAGTGGGGCCTTCCACGGCACCAATTACACCAGTATCAGACCCTCTTCCAGAGGTTCTTGTAGACACCCATGAGGTTTCACCAATTCCTGTTTCCTCCCCTGTACAGAGCCCAACACCTACTGAGGAAATGCCACATTTATCTCCTGCACCATTGTCACCTAATACCGTGCTTGGTTATCCATTTGGATCCCTTGGGCCTGCACCACCTGCACCCCATGGACTGCTAGATACTACCACTCAGGATTCTCTTATCGCCGATTATTATATGACTTTGGGTGGCCTGTCTGAGGCCCGTAATGTTAGGAGTGATCTGTTGGATCGACTTACTGCACCGAGGATTGAGGGCGGGGTACTTCCAGCAGGATTAGCTTATAGCATGGAAAGGATTGAGGCTACCATCCGTGTTACAGCTAGATGCCATCTTGAGGGTCAGATTGATCCAGCTCTACTTGCAACTATCTTAGACCTCATCACCGCTTTAATGGAGCAGGTTAGGGATGTCGTGCGTGCCCGCATTTCTTGATCCATAATAGTGCGCAGAGTCTGAGCAATCTGATAAGAATTTCATGCAGCACCGCTTTTGGAGGATTAGCCTAAGTTATGAATGATTAGTTTTTAATGACTACATGATTATCTATGGTAGTACTTTTAGGATAGAAGCGATCAGATCAAATGATGTAATTCTCTTTAATGTGTTTAGTTGTTGTACCCTCGAACAAATGGTTAAGTATATATTCGTTAATTTTAGTTCAGATCAGTTTGTTTGTGATAAGTTCATATTGTTAATTGTGCTGTTAACACTCAAGAGAGTGTCATGAAGTTTATAGAACTTGAGAATTCATAATTTGCAATCATGCAAGGACTGAACGAGGGAATGATTTAAGCAAAGTAAGTAAGACAAATATCCAGAGATTCTAAAAAATTTTCCAAGCATCATGCCCCCACGAGGAATAAGATTAGGGCCAAACCTTGAATGTGATAATCAGGGAGGTCGTAATTAAGATATAAGGAACCCAGAATATAATGAAGTGGAAAATGAGGATTTTAAATTAAAAGATGACCCCAATTATGGGGGGTAGGAAGAAATATTTAGACTGAGAAAACAGAAGTCGAGCAAGATAGGAAGAACCAGGATGGTACTCCTATTGGGAAATCCATGGACCTACCTAAAACAAAACTTATACTTTTACCCCTAACAACCACCTTGAGGAAACAATGTGGTGTGAAATTCTTTCAGGACCTTTAAGTCGCTAAGCTCTCAGAGTTCCAAGGGAATAGCTGACCCAGCCGAGGCAAGAGCCTGGCTAAAAGAAATACAGGAATCATTTGAGATTCTAAATGATTGACGAATCATAAAAGACTATTTTTATCACTTACCCTCCTAAGAGAGACCACCCACTGGTGAAAGACCAAGAAAGGCACGGAGCAAGAGGTTATGATAAACTGATTAAAGTTCAGTCAAAAATTTTTCAAGAAAGTAAATTCCAAGGTTATGGAGATAGTGTAAAAACTTTAAGAGTCAGAACAAAGGCGGACGAATATGATGAATTATGAATCTAAGATTGTAAAAGTTGTCAAGATTCATCTGGAGAACAAGAATCCCAGAACGACTCGATGTTTGAAGTCAATGATTAGTGGGTACGTGAAATGATTGTAAGAGAAAGGAAAATAAAAAGAAACTGAAGTGGAAAGGAGCATAAAGGCAATAGAGTTTGAGGAATGATAAGGGAGTCGGGTATGAGGAATCCCTAACTACTTGTAGTAATAGAAATAGAAAAGTATATGATCGTCAGGATGAGGATGATTCACCATGAGTTAAAGTTGATGGTTGAAGGCATAAGAGATATATATGTTGTACCCCCTTCAAGTTGGAAGGATTCGGGGAACCTTGAGATAGTTCGAAGGATAAATAATGAGACGGGGATAGACTGTGGAGACAAGAAAGTAAGAAATTAGGAAAATTGGATAAAGGAAGTGACCTTCAAGAATGTGAAGTGTAAGACCGGTGGCATGATACCCAGAAAGGGAGACATCAGGTATGAGAGATATCCCAATATTGAGATGACTGTTGAGATAAACAACAAGAGTAACTAAGGAATTATTAAGAAGAAGTTCACGTTGAACATGACCAATATCTTCCAGAACATCCTTGTTATCGTTACCAAATTAGGCATATACTATCGAGGTGGGAATGATTGAATAAGACACCCTTATCAGGGATATATGACTTGATTTATCCATGGAAGGATGCATGTACCTTTTTAAAGGTGGAATTAAGGATAGAACATCGGTAACTTAAAATGAATCCTAGGGGAATGCATAAAGGTTGGCATTTCACCCTTAATAGGGATGGTATGAGTTTTGACAGTATAAATTGGAAAGGATTAAGGTAATAACAACCTTTAAAGATCAGTAGAGAAATTTTTCAGAAGTACATAGACAATGGTTCTAGTATTAGTAAATGGTATTTTGATATGCCCTGTATCTAGGGAATACAGGAGGAATGATTCAAGGATAACCTTAGAAGTTTTACAAGGAGAATGGTAATATTCAAAGTTCTCAAGAATAGAAATTTTGATAAAGGAATTGTGACGTAATTATAATAATGCCAAGTGGGGCACGTGTTAAACCATGAGAAAGTATAGATTGAACCAACGGAGGTCAGAACTATCAAAGTAAGAAGGACCCAAGATAAAAGACGTCCTAAGTATGATCGAGAGTTAGTCGTGGCAATGTTCACATCTAAAGACTAAGGCAATGACTTATGGAAAAATGGTGATTTTTTTTTCTCACCAGGACTTAAGAGAAGCATTTTCACATAAGCAGTGATTGAAGTGAGGTAGAAAATTTAGTTGGAGGTGGTTAAAAAGACATTGATTGTAAGGAAATTTTACTATCAGGAAAGGCCAAATAGGTGGCCGACACTTTAAATGTAAGAGGATAATTATAGGCGCTCGTGCCAGAGGAATACAATGATGATGGTTGAAGCCGTGAAGGTTGTATTATGGTTTGGAAGATTCACATTCCTTCTGATGACTGTGCAATACCCAACCGTAATAGTAGTTTGGTAAAGGTTTAATTCGTATAATCGCCATGAGCGGGCTATCTATCTTAGAAGGAACTATCCTGAGGATAATCCAGGACCATGTTTCAAAAAGGACTAAACGAACCTTCGAGTTAAGTCTTCTATTAAAGGTATATGATTAAGAATGGTATTAACCTGCTATCATTGCTTTGATTGAAACTCTTCTGCAATTTTATCTGCTTCATGTCATATATGTACATCAGGATCTAGAGTGTTCTTCATGAATCATGAATGGTAATTATGTTACCTCCTTAGGAGAATTCTATACGACATGTATGGAGTCTGTATGGTTAGATATTAAGATTTCATGGAAAGTGAAATACGACAGTAGGTCAGTGGTGGACCATAGCAATGCAGCAATGATTTAGTGAGTAATGAGCTGATTACAAGCATGAGAGTTGTATTGAAATGGATGTTGAGATTGAGTACCACTAATCGGGTCGTGTGGACATATAAGTTATCTTTGATAGAAAAACTAGGTCGATTATTTACCTATTGAATATTTATTCTTTCTTATCAATAGAGAGTTGTATTATTATACGAGGAAGGTTGTGGTGCAATCATAGAATTCTAGTAACAATGATGTCTAGAATGAGATCCCAGATTCGATTTTCGATGTCGAGGGAGTTTCAAAGGTGATTGTGTATAAGCTCGAGGAAGAGCATGGGTCCATAGAATGATGGATGGAATAGCAAAAAAATATTTAGGCATGTGATATACGATGCTATAATACTTGATGTTGATATATATATACGTATATGTTTTGTTCTCCTATGACAAACCTTTATAGTTCAGAGGTAGATTCCAAGCCAAATATTTTATGGCAATATTTTGATGTATATATAATTCTCTTCAGTTCGTTCTTTTCTCTTCTTTTCATTTCATGTAAGCTGAGAAGAACAACCCTTCCAGAAGGGGAGGTATTGCCGAATGACTATCTATCTGTGTGATAGGAGCCTAGTAGGATACCACATATTGTTTAATTGCTTGTCAAGTACTAAAGGCTGGCCACCTTCTGTACTAACTATGTGATATAACAAGAGTTCATGATCATAGAGATCTCTCAATAAATTCTTTTACTTCTATACGATGGATCAAGCTTTCAAAGATAGAAGCAGCTAGGAAGGAGTAGTATCAGTGCGGTGGTATTCCGAATCTAACGCGTTCGTGATACTAAGGTTGACGTAATTATTAAAAGGTTTATAGAATGCTAACGAGCAAAAGTGTAACCAGTATAGTATTATGTACGGAAGATAGTAAGGACTACGAACTAGAAAAGAATGGGTATTGAGAAGCAAAAGCTATAATGCTAGAAGCTATGATGAGAGTCTGTGCAATAGACTTGAGAGAAATTGGAATGATTACTTAACAAGGATTGAGTTTTCTTACGATAATAGATCATATGTCAATATTGAGATATCACCTTATGAGATCCTTGAGGGAAGACAATGTCGATCTCCCTTATGATAGGATGATGTTGCAGAGCGCAAGATGCTCAGACCAGTAGTGGTCCAAAGGACCAAGGATATAATAGATATAATCAAAGGACGGCTGGTAGTAGCCCAAGATGGACATAAAAAGTATGTTGATTTGACACGAAAGGATAAAGAATAGGAAATAGGGGACCTAGTAATGTTAAAGGTATCCCTTGGAAAGGATTGATGAGGTTCAAAAAGAAAGGAAAGCTAAGCCTACGAATTATTGGACCCTTTGAGGTATTAAGACATATTGGGAAGTTAGCATATGAGCTAGCCCTACCCCCGAACATGTAGCAAGTTCATAACGTGTTCCACGTATCAATGTTAAGGAAGTGTAATTCGGATGCCAGACAAATAGGGGCATATGAGCGCATAGACATGCAACCAGACATAACCTACATGGAGCAACCAGGAAGGGTTATAAATCAAAAATGGACAAATGCTTAGGAGAAGAGTTATCAAACTAGTCAGAGTTTGATGGTAGAACCACAATGTGAGAAAATTACGTAAGAGTTAGAAAGTGCAATGCTAAGAAAGTATCCCTACTCATTTTCTATCTGATTCCGGGACGGAATCCTTTTAAGGAGGGGAGACTGTAATAACCCCAATTTTTGGAATTTTTGAAACCCTTATGAATAGTGTTTTGCTGATTATGCTGAATAAGAAAACTTTTCATGTCACACTATGTAGGGGTTCTTTTATTGATCTTCTGGGATATTATTAGTACTCTATGTGGTATATAAGTGTATGTAAAGATCGTCAGAATCCAAATCCGAACAGTTTGATTTTTCCCGAAAATCCACCAGATACCGAAAGAATTGAGTATAAGGTAAAATGATTAAAAGGATTTAAATTCAAGGATTATAAGAGAGGATCATAAAAGGAATATAATGTATTGAGAAAGGTTAAGGGAACCCAAGTAATAAGATCCCAGGTATGATCCCTCAAACGATAAACGAGAACGAAAGTTAAGCGAACCGTATAACAGATCAACGGTCATTAGCCAAGTGATTAGGAGTTAATCAAAGGGTTAGTGGAGAGTGATGTCATCTCACCAACAAGAAGAGTACAAGTGTGAGAGGATGACATGGGAAGATGACCTAAGCATGACCAAAAGAGAAGTGTGTTGTTGGTTGATTGTGAAACACGCAAAATTTACCATGGTAATAATCTAATTAACAAACCAAGTGGATCAACCAAGCCAAAAACAAATCATAAACATCAAAAAACACAAAACACTTCCATTTTCAAGAAGAGCTCTCGGTTTTGTCCATTTCAAAGGAAGAAAAAAACTCAAATCCTAGTTCCAAGCTTTGCTAATTAGTGAGGTAATTATCTAAGGTTCCTTGTACATAGATATGGAAATCCTATAAGTTTAAGCTTCAAATTCCTTCACAATCTCTTCCAATAATTCAAGGAAGAAGATTGTGAATAGTAACTTTCAAAAAATAACTTTAGTTTTCTTGAATTTTTATGAAAGTTTAAGGTTATACAAGCAAGGATCAAGGTTCTTTAGGCATTCAAAGTTCTTGTGTTGTGTTAAGAAGCTTCAAGAAGGTATAAACTCCAAACCCTAGCTTTAGTTTTGAGTATTTAGGAATGGTTATGATTGATATAGTATATGTGAAGCATGATGCTTGTTTGTTTAAAGTTTGGTTGAGTTTGTAGAGATTTTGATGGTTGAATCTTGGTTATTAGTTAATGAACCTTAATATGGTTAGTAGCTTTTGTTGTGATTGAATGAGTTGGTTAAAACATGAAGTAATGGACTGATGTGGTGAGGTTTGGAGGGATTTTGGGTTGTAATGTTGATTGTGGGTTGATTGTGGATTGATTTGGAGTTGTATAAATTTGGTAATCGCGTAAACATAGCCGTCGTAATATCCGATTATCCTAGACTGTTTTTGTTCATAACATCAGTACCCGAGAACTCACTCTTAGGTTTTTACCATTGGCATGATTAGATAGTTCATGTTACGAGCTTCGTTTTGATATGTGGTACGCTTGAATCCGATGTACGGTTTAGGAGAAACGACCGTTTTAAGTAACGGCGTTTCGCGAACGAACCATTTCCCCTCGCCTTACTTTGAAACCTTGGTTAAGGACCTTAAATGACTAATTGGAGTATGAAACATTTATGTAAAGTGTATTAGGTAGTTGGTAAGGCACTCGCGAAAGAATCGCCTTAAAACTCTTAATGGTTAATTTATTAAAAATGATGGAGCTGAGGGTACTCGAGTGACTTAAGAGAATCGTTGAGCGGAAAGCGAGCGTTAGAGTCTAATTGGTTAAAGTATAGATTCATAAGCAACTTTGGTGTAATTCCAACTTATATGTGGTTTATAGGTTACCAGACTCATCCCAGGACTTTTACAACCCCCAGTCGCTCAGGCAAGTTTTCTACCCGTTATACTGTTGTTGTGCTGTATACATATATATATGCATTATCTTGTGATAGATGCATGGTGGTTAATTAGCAAATCTTGCAATATATTGGAGCATTTGATATGGTATAAATGCATGTCTGTTTCATAATCTTGATATATATTGTTGATTCAATTGCTTATAAGTTGCATAATACCTATGCTAGAGATAAGTAGTAGTTGCGTATACCCTTAGTATAGGGGACCCAAAGGTGAACATTTTCTAAAACCGGGAGTCGATGTTTCCGAGTATATTGTATATATTTATATATATATAGATATAGATATAGTTTTCAAAACTATGAATCGAATAAGGTTTATTCGATAACTTTATTTTATTAATGAATATTATTTTGAATATTCATTCGAGGGCTTATGACTCCGTTTATTTTATTAATGGATATTATTTTGAATATTCATTCGAGGACATATGACTCCATTTATTTTATTAATGAATATTATTTTGAATATTCATTCAAGGACATATGACTCCATTTATTTTATTTAATGAATATTATTATTTGAATATTCATTCGAGGACTTATGACTCCGATTATTTACTAATTATTATTCTTTATTTTATTAAAGAATAATGTGTCGATAATCAAACTCACTTTTGATTATTCAAATAAAGATAGTACTTTCGTATAAGTATATCTTTGGTTATTTAATATTCATTTCAAGTATAAGTTTTAAAACATCTACTTCAATTATTTTTATAAAGATTATTCTTTATGGGAATATTATTTAAATAATAATATTCAGATATTTTCTAATATATTGGGACTGATTTATTTTATTAAATCAGCATCACTCCAAACATTCTTAAAAATGTTTTCGAGTCTTCAAAATGATTTTAAAGGTTAGGGCGGATCCCAAAACTCATTTTTATATTTAAGATCCTCCTTTCGAAGGGGATTTAAATACTCGCTCAAAACCTGAGGGATCCAGCTCTGTGGTGTGTTTTATATTCGCAACAAGGTTGCTATTTTGATAAAAGAGTTTTTGATTACTTACCCAACACTCGGGAAGTAAAATTCTTGGAACAAGTTAATCCATTAACAGGCATCGCCTGGGAAATATCGGTGAGTTTTCCTTTCCAACTAGATACGACTTCTTGGTAGAGCCGTATCAACAAGTTTCAACTTGGGGAAAGTGGGGACGAGCTTTACGTTTCAGAGTCATGGATTTCATCTGAACTAGGAGTGGCGTAAGTGGTCGAGTGGCACCGGCCCAGCCTTATTATATTGGCCCAATTGGCCTGGAAGTTCCGCTAAGACGGTCCATTCCTTAGGAGTCCAGTGTTCGGTTGACAAGTAAATCCGACAGGTTCTCCTCTACATGTAGAAAATGGTGGGGTTGCACTACTGCGACTGATCATCGTGAGTGGTCTTCCTGGCGCGGCAAAACCCCGTAATGAGTTCATCATCCAGTTGGATATTTCTGCAACACTACACAGAGCACTTCGATAGAAAGGCTACGGCTGGGCGATTGTTGAGTGTTGGCAGGGTCGAGTTTTCAAAATGATGTTTCCATCAAATGAAGTATCTCGTAACTTCGTTTCTTTTGAATGATATTTCAAAGATTGATTCTATACGAGTTATGCCTTGTAGTCTCATCTATGTGATGAACTTTTAAAACTAATTATAACTTGAACGGTGGTAGTTCAAGTAGTATTCGGAAAAGATATAAGTATATTGGAGTATCTTGTAACTTCATCTTTTAAACTTATATCTAGTAAATGATTACCTTATGCATGTCAAAGATTTTCAGAAAAAAAAACGTTGAGACAAGGTTAGATATATGAGATCACCTTGCAACGATATTTTTATACAGTTATAAACTGGAACTCTATGGATGTTATACATGTCAGAGGATTTCAAATATTGTGAAAAGTATATATATATATATGTATATATATATACTGAATATTTTGCGACTTGATCGCATTAAGATATCAGCTTGGTTCATTTCTTTTGACAAAGACTTTCATGAGTACTATGAGAATGCTCATATATTGTTAATCATTATACATATTATTTTGGTGGGCTTGTTGCTCACCCTTGCTTTCTTCTTTCATCACACAACAACAGATAGAAAAGATGAACAAGACCAAGCTTCCAATTTGCAAGCGGTTAGAAAATGTTCCGCAGTTTTTTGGAAGCGTTGATGTCGCCGTAGCTGAGGTAGGAGCTACCAATAGGCTAGGTTTTCAACTATTGATGAACCAGACTTATGTATAATATGAATTGTAATAATGGCAAGGAATATGTAAATTATTCAGAAACCCTTTTAAGGTGTAACGGTTTATAATTGTGGAATTAAATGACTTGTGTTATTTTTGGTATTCATCTCTGAGGCTATAACTTATGGTGTGTGTGTATGTATATTGTGGGGTCACAGTACTCAGTAGTTGGTTGACTGTTAAGATAAGATTAAGTATTGATAAGGGAAATGGAACTCGTGACAACCCGAATCCCCGACCCCGGATTTGGGGGTGTTACACTGATGAAGAGATGATGAAATTGTGTGCTCTTATGGTGAAGGGTATCACAAAGATTGCCTACAGAAAATTCAGAAAGGGAAATAAATTTTCCAGGAAAGGGGTAAGTACTGATAAGAAGGGTTTCAGAAAATCTGAAGGCAGAGGAGGAAAGTCTGACAGAGGAGATTACTCAAATGTCAAATGCTACAATTGTGGTGAGAAAGGACACATATCTCCTGACTGCAAGAAAGGAAAAAGTGACAAAGGCAAAGCACTTGTCACAAAGAAGAAAAGCTGGACCGACTCTTCAGATTCTGAAGATGAGGAGAACTGTGCCTTGATGGCAAATGCTGATGGCAACCCTGAAACTGCTGAATTAAAGGTACCTCAAACAACTTATGCCTTTCATACTGATGATATTACTGAGTTGAGATTATATCTTAAAACCATATTTATTAGCTACAGAGATCAAACTTTAACATGTGAAAGATTAACTTCTGAAAATCTTGCTTTTAAGAAAAGGAATGATTATTTAGAAAAGCAGTTGGTTATGTTCCATCTAACTCAGAAAGAGAGAGATGATGCATTTTATGTTAGAGATGAATTGCTAAAATTGAATAAATCTCTCAAAACTGAGTTAGAAAAAGAAAAAGAGATTATCAGGACTTGGACTAACTCTGAAAGAACAACTCAGAGTTTATTAAGTAGTGAAAACTTGAAAGAGGGCTTAGGTTATGGAGATGATAAAAGTGAAAAAGGAACTGAACAAATTGAGTCAATTGTTGTTAAACAAACTGTTAAGCCAAAGGTAAATCCTGTTAAGTTTGTAGCTAAAACTGTAAAGTCTGATTCTGAAAAGATGAAAGAGTCTGTGACAAAAGTTAAGGAGAAGTCAACTTCTGACAAATTAGAACATGATAACCCACCTGAAGTCAACATAGGCTTAATGACTAAGAAGCAGCTTAAGCATAAGCTGAAAGAAATAAGGAATGTCAACAAGGTTAAAGCAGCTAGGAAAAATAGGAATGGAAAGGAAGGTTTGAATAAAAGTAATAATTATATGCTTGTTCCTAATGCTCCCAGAAAGAAATGTTATAACTATGGAAACACTAACCATCTTGCTTATTTTTGCAGGAAGAATAAGAATATAAACTCTTTACCTCCTAGGTCAGGAGTTACGAGTCAGTCTGTTAGGTTTAAGCCACAAAATCCTTGTTTTTATTGTGGTAGTTTATGGAGTTCCATTTATACTTGTAAGGAATATCATAGTTTATACTATGATTATTATCAAATAAAACCTTCTTTAAAGAAAGTTGCTTTAATTCCTTCTAGTGTAAAGTCTGATGCAAAGTCTGATATAAGTTCTGATAAACAACATGTTAGCATAAACTCTGATATTAAATCCGCTGCAAATGCTAACAAACTTAAAAAGGCCAAAGGATCAAAGCAAGTCTGGGTCCTTAAAACTAACCATTAGTGGTCTTTGTGATTGCAGGGCAACAGGAGAAACATCCTAGTACTGGATAGTGGATGTTCAGGACATATGACTGGAAATAAAGCCCTGCTCTCAGACTTTGTGGAGAAAGCTGGCCCAGAATTTTCTTATGGAGATGGCAACATGGGAAAAACTCTGGGATATGGCAATATTAATCTTGGGAATGTCATCATTGAAACAGTAGCTCTTATCTCAGGACTTAAACACAATCTGCTAAGTGTGAGTCAAATCTGTGCCAGAGGTTATCATGTGGATTTCTTTGAAGAACACTGTGAAGTTGTAATCAATTCTACAGGCAAAGTGGTTCTGAAAGGATACAGGCATGGTAACATTTATGAAGCCATACTTTCAACAACTTCTGATGGATCTGCAATCTGTCTGTTGAGTAGAGCATCAATTGAAGAAAGCTGGAATTGGCGCAAAAGACTCTCTCATTTAAACTTCAACATAAATGAGATTGTAAAGAAAGATCTTGTGAGAGGATTTCCAAAATCAGTATTTGCTCCTGATGGCCTTTGTGATTCATGTCAAAAAGCAAAACAAAGAAAATCTTCTTTCAAGAGCAAAACTGAGTCATCAATTCTTGATCCTTATCACGTACTGCATGTTGATCTATTTGGTCCAGTCAATGTCATGTCTATTGCAAAGAAGAAATATGTTATGGTTATAATGGATGAGTTCAAAAGGTACACCTGGGTGTACTTCTTGCACAAGAAGAATGAAACTGCATTTACTATAACTAATCATGTCAGACAGCTGGATAAGTTGGTCAAAGATTCTGTTAAAATTATAAGAAGTGATAATGGCACTGAGTTCAAGAATTCAATCATGGAAGAGTTCTGCAAAGAGCATGGAATCAAACAGGAATTTTCTGCACCTGGAACTCCACAGCAAAATGGAGTTGTAGAAAGAAAGAACAGGACTCTCATTGAAGCTACATGAACTATGCTTGATGAAGGAAAGCTGCCAACCTACTTTTGGGATGAAGCTGTGCAGACTGCTTGTTTTACACAGAATGCAACACTCATAAACAAGCATGGAAAATACCATATGAGATGGTGAAGAAAAAGAAGCTAAATTTGAAATACTTTCATGTATTTGGTTGCAAGTGTTTTATTCTTAAGACTCATTCTGAAAAGCTGTCAAAATTTGATCTAAAAGCTGATGAAGGAATTTTTGTTGGATATCCACTTTCAACAAAAGCCTTCAGAGTCTACAATTTAAGAACAAGAGTTGTCATGGAATCTATCAATGTATCTTTTGATGACAAGAAGATTACTAGACTTGAAGATTTCAATGATCACGATCAACTGAGATTTGAAAATAAAGACTTAAATTCTGATTCTGTAAATTCTGATGACTTAAACTCTGAATATAAGTACCGATGTCATTGAATCTGTGGTAACAACTCCAAAGGAAAATGCACCTGTCCAGGGGGAGGAAGTTGAAGATCCTACCATATCTCAAGACTCTCCAGAAGCATCAGAACCTGTCACTGGTTCTTCTAGTGCTGATTCATCTAGTTCTGATGAGCTAAATTCTGAAAATTCTAGAAGCTCTGATACTTCAAATCCTGAAGGATACAAGTCAAACTCTGAAGTCCCAGAGAGCATAACTACAGGGGGAGCATCATAATATGCTGATGAAGAGAGCATGGATCATAGGGGAGGATCCAATTCTAGAAGTCAACTTCAATCTGCAATGAAGTGGACCAAATCACATACACCTGACTTAATTATTGGAGATCATGAAGCAGGTGTCAGAACTAGAACTGCAACATCAAATGAATGTCTCTATCATTCTTTTCTATCTCAGACTAAACCAAAGAAAATGGAAGAAGCTCTTCAAAATACTGATTGGGTGCAAGCAATGCAGGAAGAGTTAAATGAATTTGAAAGAAATAAAGTCTGGACCCTAGTGCCAAGACCAAAGAACAGATCAGTTGTTGGCACAAAATGGGTGTTCAGAAACAAAACTGATAGTGATGGCATAATTACAAGGAATAAAACAAGGCTGCTTGCTAAAGGCTACTCTCAACAGGAGGGTATTGATTATGATGAAACATTTGCACCAGTTGCTAGATTAGAAGCCATAATGATCTTTTTGGCTTATGCTGCTCACAAAAAGTTTAAAGTCTTTCAAATGGATGTGAAAAGTGCTTTTCTTAATGGAGAATTGGAAGAAGAGGTCTATGTTGAACAACCTCCAGGCTTTGTAGATTCAAAATTTCCAAATCATGTCTACAGGCTTGACAAAGCCCTTTATGGCCTTAAGCAAGCTCCTAGAGCATGGTATGAGACTTTAGCTCAATTCCTTCTGGAAAGTGGATTTCACAGAGGCACAATTGATAAAACACTGTTCTACCTCAACCATGGAAATGACTTACTTTGGGTACAGATATATGTTGATGATATCATATTTGATTTTACAAATGACAAACTCTGTAAGAGGTTTGCAAAGCTAATGCAGTCAAGATATCAAATGAGTATGATGGGATAACTCAGTTATTTTCTGGGCCTTCAAGTCAAGCAGAATGAAGAAGATACTTTTATCTATCAGTCCAAGTACACCAGAAACTTACTGAAGAAATTTGGAATGCAAGATTGTTCAACTACATCCACTCCCATGGCCACTGCAACCAAGTTAGATAAAGATACTGGTTCATCAGTAGATATTACTAACTACAGAGGTATGATTGGTTCATTACTCTACTTAACTGCAAGTAGACCTGAAATCATGTATGCTACCTGTCTTTGTGCAAGATTTCAGGCTGATCCAAGAGAACCTCACTTAATAGCTGTGAAAAGAATTTTCAAGTACCTTAAGGGTACAGCTGATCTGGGATTGTGGTATCCTAGAGAAATAGATTTTAAGCTAATAGGTCACTCAGATGCAGATTTTGCAGGATGAAAAATAGACAGGAAAAGCACTAGTGGAAGCTGCCAATTTCTTGGAGGCAGATTGGTTTCTTGGTTTAGCAAGAAACAGAAGTCAATTTCCACATCAACTGCAGAAGTAGAATATTTTGCTGTAGGAATCTGTTGTGCACAGATTCTTTGGATGAAGAATCAGTTACTGGATTATGGGTTAGAATTTTCTAAAATCCCTATTTACTGTGATAATCAAAGTGCTATTGCTATGACAGGTAATCCAGTTCAACACTCAATGACAAAGCACATCAGCATTAGGTACCATTTCATAAGGGAACATGTGACGGAAGGTACAGTGGAATTGCATTTTGTTCCAACAGATCAACAACTAGTAGATATCTTCACAAAACCATTATGTGAAGCAACTTTTACAAGACTGGTAAATGAACTTGGAATGGTTTCAGGTTCTTTCTCTAAATTTGTTTAGTTTTTGGAATGGTTTTTTAACTGCTGGATTCTGGATAGGCTGATCCTTGTTTGCTGCCTCTCTCGTTGGCTGATTGCGGCACTCCCTCGAATAGTGCCCTTTCTGATTACACTTGAAACAAACTACATTCAACTTGTTATAAACTCCTCCATGTTTCTTCCCACATACCTGACAATCTGGAAAAGTTAACCTTAACTGATTCGGCTGATTCATATTGGCTGGACGGTTGCCCTGGCCTCCCTCGCCTGCATTTTGTCTTCTGAAGTTAAAATTTCTTCTTGGCTGAAACTTGCCCTTCTTAAAGTTTGGAAACTTCCCTGATTGTGATTGACCTTCATTCCCTTCAAACTTCCTCTTCTTACTTTCTTTTTCCTTCTGTGACATCTCACTCTCTGTCTCTGCAATCATGGGCTTTTGTACAACTCCTGCATAGGTATCCAACTCAAAAATGGCTACATTTCCTCTGATCTATGGCTTCAGACCTTGCTGGAATCTTTTAGCCTTCTTCCTGTCAGTATCCACATATGACGGCACATACCTTGACAACTCTTCAAACTTACTCTCATAATCTGCCACCGACATATTTCCTTGCTTTAATTCTAAAAACTTCAGCTCCATCTGATCCTGAACAAACTGGGGAAAATATTTTTCTAAAAACAATTCCTTAAACCTCTCCCAAGTAATAACATCTGTTTCTTCCAATGTCTTCACAGTTTCCCACCAATAGGTGGCTTCATTCTTCAAATAATAGCTTGCAAACTCAACCTTATGTTCTTCCTTTACTTTCACTAAAGCAAATGACTTCTTTATTTCCTTTAACCAAACATTTGCTTAAATCGGTTCTAAGGAACCCTTGAATTCTGGTGGGTTTACTACCTGGAAAATTTTGAAAGTTACCTGGGGATTGGTCTGTCTTTGTTGTTGTTGTGCCAGGTGAACTGTTTGTTGGGCCAAGATTTGGAGAATCTGGGCTATTGTTGGGTCTATGGGTCCTGGGTTTGCATTCTGGTTTGTATTATCTTGGTTGTTATTGTTGTTGTTGTTGGTTTCTTCATTCTAGGTGTTGGTGCGGGTATTTCTTCTGGGAGGCATTTTCTGTAAAGAATCAAACAACTTATTTAGCCTTTAAATCAAATCCTTTGCATAAAAGAAAAGTTTATAAAACAGAAATATCTCTTTTTGAAAACAGTTATAACAGTTGAACTAAGTAAATTACATGCTTCTTTACAGAATATAAACAGTTATGGGAATAGGGTACATGGTATCACAGGGGTATAACTGGTGCAATAAATATGGTAAAGTAAAACAGGTGCAGTAAAGTAAATGATAATGCTGGAAAAGAAAAGGTACTGATATATATAGATCAAAAGTTTTAGGTAGAACAAGCGTAAAGTCGCTTCGGAAGTAAAAGCAAAAGGGTACAACAACCTACTCACTAGTCAGCAGATCTAGTCTATAAATACAACCCAAAAGTCTACTGATACATACTACACACTACTGTACATACTACACAACCATAACAACTCTGGTCATCATCTCTATCTCTGGATCTATAGCTCAACTCCATGGAAACTCGGGTCCTCCTAGCCTCTCTAAGTCCTCCATCACCTCACTAGCCCATCCCATAAGTGAATCAGGGCCTCGACCAGGTAGTGTAGCTCCATGTAGCCTAGCCTCAAGAATCCTCCGTGTCACATGGATCTCCTCTCGAAGCTCCCTCACACTACGATCAATATCTGTAGTCCTAATGATATGTTGTAGCTCTCGGATCTGAGCCAACAAGGAATCACGTTCCAATAAAAGAGCCTCATACCGGTAATAAGGAACTGGATGCAATATAGACTGGAATGGGGCACTCGCAACTGAATGTCCAGTGGAATCTGAATCAGCTGGTGGGGGTCCTCTGATAGGTGGCCTCATGCCTGGGGGTGGAATAGCCTGCAGTGGTACAGGCTGAAACACAGGTGGGGGTAGAATAGCCAATACTGGTGGAACAACAGGATGTGGATGTGAAGATGGTGCTTCAACTGAGGGCTCTGAGTGGTCAACTGATACGGGAATGAAAGAGTCGGTCATCGCTGCTATCTGAAATCATATTGCAATATAAGAATCTCGAACCATAACGCGAATTATACTAATACCTATTATATCGTAGCACTCAACCTCTCAATGTTCTATCTTTCTATTCCTTACTTCTAATCCTAACCCTCTACCCATTCCCGTCAACCTAGTCTTGTGTTAGTGACTTATAACATGTAGCTCTAATACCAAACATGTGGCGCCCTCCAAACCCGGGTCAAAAGTTTGGGGTCCACACACACACATACCTTATTTATAACCTGCTTATAATAATAATAAAGATAATAATAATAACATGCAGTGACCCTACTTACCAACTACCACGGACCGCAACAGGTGAAAGTATGCATACAAGCCAAACACACACTTATATTACAAACCGTCCAAATCCCAACTATTCAAACTTAAAACTGAGTATTAAACATTATTACAAACTTTTACAAACTTAAATTATCTCAAAAGATGCCTACTAGCTTAACTCGATCAACATGAACCCCTAGCTCTCGTGTTGGACTGGGGATCCTCGCTACCAACTGGTTCCTTCTTAACTGTAAAAGTACATAAACAACATCGCACAAATGAGCTAACTAGCTCAGCAAGTCACAATGACAAAACTGAGAATAATGATCATCAAGTGAAAAGGGTTATGATATCAAGTGAACAATGAATTATGATTTAGAATTGGATATTATATTTTAAAAACAAAGGTTAGGTTGCTGATTAGTCACGCACTAACCCCGAGCAAAGCACACAGCACTGCTCTAACTACTGGATCCAAGGCACACATTGGCCTAACTTGACCATTAATATGGTCTGACCACGGATCTGGTCCACAATTTTATAAAAACAATCCAATTCTAACATAGTAACAGAATAAACAACGTAAAGCAATAAACAGAATCATAAACAACATTGAATGTTCGATAAGGAAATGGTTTCAATCTTTACAAGGGGTCAGTATGGAAATTTCAAAGTTTGACTGTTAGGTAATGAAATAATTGGATAACAAAGGAATCAATGTTTCAGGGTTACCAGGAATTGGTCTTTCAAAGCATAAGGTACAATGGTTGAGTATGTAAGTAATTCGATTCAGTGTTTGGTATTCAGTTTGTATGTATTTGTGGAGTAGTATCGTATATTTGTGGTTCGTATTTGGGTGTACAACAATCAATGGTTTAGAAAGAATAAGGTTTACGGCTCAAGATCAATAACTGGAATCAGGGTTTTGGGTTCAGTGCTTCAAAGCACTTGCAATATAAAACAGGACTATCAATCAACTACAATGTATCTCGAGAAAGTTCAGAACATTTGCCTGGTACTAGCTTGATATACTGCACTAACTTCCAATCACAACCGTCTACTCCTCGACTATCGGTTTTCCTTTCCTACGCCTTGCCTCTTCTGCTCACATATCATAAGCATCTATCATACTCAACTTATACGATTCTATTCGAAACATACTTCTATCTACCCTTCGTTTCACCCAAATCCGATTAACGGATTGAAAGTTACACTATAAACAAGTAAACACCGAACATATAGACCGACAGTTAACCAACAAGTCACATATAGCACATAACACGTCAAACAATCAATGATATATCATTTATAAAGAAGTCTCGGGTCATAAACAGGCTTTCGGGTATTTAAAATGATTTTTAAAACATTTTTTGGAATTAAAACGTGTCGTTGGATCAATTTCAGAGTAATAAACAGGGCTCGGTTGGCCAATTTGGCTTCAAAACAATTTTATAATAATTATCGAGCCTTGAAACCAATTTAAAATAATATTTTAAAGCTCGAAACTATTTTTCGGAATTTTTAAATCATTTTTAAATAATTAAATCTAATTAAATATTTATTTAAAATCAATTAATAATTAATTAAATCAATTAATCAATTAATTTTCGAATTAATTGACCAATTAATCAATTAAATATTACTGAAATTAATTAACTAATTAATTTAGATTTATTTTTGAATTAAAAATAATTTTTGGAATTAAAATAATAATTTTTGGAATTTTCAGAAATTAAAAACGAATTTTTATAATTAAAATAAATGGAGAATATGATTTTTAAACATTTTTAAAACAGGAATCCTATTCTTGCAAACTCTGGAAACTTCAGCGACCAAACTGCATCATCCCCAAAGGTCCAGGTACTAAACTGTAATTTTACAGGGGGATCGCCGGAAAATACCCTATTCCGCCGGAGAAATCGATCCAGGGATGCTCAGGCCACCACCACCTCCAGATCACATCTACACAACACCAGGAACATAACCATGCCATCAATTCATCCTAACAATCCCTGAGTTGGCCGGAAAATGGCCGGGAAGTTCGCCGGTTTCCGGCGAACTCGACGTAACTTTAAAATCACAACTCCCTCATCTACAGACCTCGTCAATTAGCAAGACTTATACGATTCGATTACAAATTTCATAAGGAACACAACCCACCCCTCTAGAACATCTGGTTATCCCGAAATAAGAAACCCCCAAATTCAATTAATAACATTCAAACGAATTATAAACCCTAATTTCAAAATTTGAAAATCAAACTTAATTTTGAACATGTTATTGAACTCCAAATCAGTCATATAATATATCAAAATCATCAGGAAAACAAGCTCTACAACATGCATTCATCAAATCATTCAAATAATCATCCGAACAAAAATTCATATTTTTAATCAAAATAATTCGAAAATAAATAAAAATATAGAAAATAAACCTTGATTTCTGCAGTTCTGAAACTTGAAGAAACTGATAGAACACTCCGAGACCTTCGTTTTGGTTACTCAAGCTTTGAAAACAGAGATCACTAACACCTTCAAATTGCTGTTTGATTCTTGAAAGATAATATGAATATATAGATATTCTCTGAAAATTTATATAATTACTGTCTGCAAATGATTTTTGGTACGAAATAAAATATGGTAAAGGCTATTTATAATTACGGAAAATTAGTATCCTGTTGGATCATTCCGGATATAAAATGGTACGTTTATTTATAAAAACTGATCCAAACGGTACCGATTTTCGGGATAATTATCCAAACCGGTACAATTTGTACTGCGGTCTTGGTCTCAACGCCTGGTTTCACGTATTACGAGGTGATAATTGTGATAATTTAATAAAAAGATCCCGTTTATTGAAAATACGAGTTTTATTATTTTACCGAAACGAATAATGTATCAAAAATATTGTGCTGGGACCCGCGCAGGACAAACCATACGCCGGATCGAAAAAGTCGAAACATGGAAAATGCTCGGGTTATTGCAATTAGGTTAGGAAAGAGTTCTCGGAAGAGTTTCGGGTTATAAAAACGTAAAAACGGATGACGTCGGTTGGTTCCCGATTGTATAAAATAGTTTTTAAATACTCGGAAAAAGATTTTATAAAATCCATATATTTCCTATAAAATCATAAATCAACATAAAATAATTAGAATGATATGATAATTATCTATATTTTATTTTGGACATATTAAAATTAAAATACTCAATTAATATTATTTTTAAACATCCAAACACATTTAACACTTAACAAATAATTCACAGAATAATTACTGAACATACATAATAATTATTTATCAGCAAAAATAATTGCACGATATACCCCGGATATTACATACCACCTCCATCTTGATCGATTGGAAGAAGAAAGGAGAGAGGCTCTCCGTCAACAAGAACGGATAATCCATCTTGCAGTGCTCTTTGTCAGCAGCAAAAGGAACTAGTCGATAGGTTTTCTTAGACTAGGACTAAGGCTGTTGATGTTAAGATTCTTAGAATAGGACTATCTTGTAATTTTTGCATGTAATCGATAAATTTCATGAAATGTACTTGTTTGTTATATTAATGAAATTTCCTTTCATTGCAAGATTAAGTCTCTGTTTCTCAAATTATGTGACTGTGCATGTTTTAATTGCAATTTGTAAATCTTTACTTCATATATTTTTAACTTTATCCTTTGATGAATGTTTTGATCACAATTATGGTTAATAATAAATTTTGTTGATTAGAGGAAACAGTTGAAGCACGGGTTCATGCATCAGAACCTGTGATAATTGAAGCTGAAAATGTTACTTCTCAGAAAGAAACTGCAGCTCAAAGTTCTGATACTTTGAAGAAGAAATCTGTAAGTTCTGAAGCTGCTAAAGCAACTCCTTCATTGGCAAGGAGATTGAAGAAAATGAAGGCTAGGAGGTATTTGGATAAGGCTCCATCAAAAGATACTGAAGAAGCTGAGGAAGGGGATCAGGAATCTTTGATCTCACAAGAACCTATTGTTATTGAAGCCCTTCCAGCTCAAGCCAAAGAAACTGCTACTGATACAGTTGTAACCCCTCCTGTCTCACCTATTAAAGCTACAGATGATGCTGAAGAACACGCTGAAAATTCTGAAATAGATATTCATAATTTGAATATAAAAATATTCTTTATCTGGAAGTTCCATCTACAGAAGCTCAGAATTTTTCAACTCATTTTCCAATTTTAAATGCTGAGATACCATCTACATCAACTACACCAGCTCTGTAGATAAATTCGGATGTTTAGAATTTAAATGAAGCTGTTCCTGAATCTCCAGTTGCTTCACACACTGTTGTATTTTCAGAACATAATGAGTCTTCCTCAAGTTCTGAAGACAGTGATTCTGCTGAGACTCCAGTTCCTATACTAGGAAAGGAATAATTGGTGAAGAAATTTGTTGAAAAGGAAGCGCCAATTCCTTGGGAGGATACTCACAGAGGTGTGGAGTGGACCAAGAAGTGGAATGACACTGATTTCATTCCAAGTTCTAACATTCTGACAAAGCATATTGCTAAAGCTGATGAGTTGCTCACAAATGCTGTTTTAAAGACACAACTCAAGATCACTGCTCTATCTACCAAACATCTTCAAGGTCTACATTCTTCTACTCTTGAGAAGGTTGATACATTAAAGGAACATGCTGATAAGCTAGATCTATAGCTTAAGCTTGATAAGAACAGATATATCAGACCTACTCTTGAGAAAATTGAAGCCATTGAGAAGATTCAAGAGAAGCAACATGCCCAAATTGATGAGGTCCTGGCTAACCAAGTTTCTCAGAAAGCTCAATTGGAAGAAATCCAATCTTCAGTTGTACTTCTTCTTTCTCTCTTACTTCCTGATGATGCCAAAAAGGGGGAGAAGGTAGTTAAGTCCAAATGCTCACCTACTGAAATACTGAAGAAAAAGGATGATAAAAGTGATGAACAGGGAAACTCTGATGAGAGTAGAGGTCAAGTAAAATCTTCTACACAGAACAAGTCAAGTTCTGATGATGTGAATGCTAAAAGACTGAAGTCAAGTTATGATAAAAAAGTCTGATGTTAAATCTGATATTCTGATTCAGTCAGGATCTAAAGACTCTCATAAGTTTTTATAAACTCTGAAGCTAAAGGGGAAGCAGACTATTGTTTATTACAAAAATCCTAAAATCCAGACACTTGATGAGGAGATAGCTAGGAGATTATTTCTGAAACAAAATCCAGGAATGGATTTGGAAACTCTTAAGGAGGAAGAAGCTAGATTTGCTGTTGAGAAGACAAATCTTAAGTCTAAAGGTTCTGATACAAAGAAACCTTCAAGGACTAAGGAAAAAGGTATTGTGATCAGGGAAAAGTCAAATTTTGAGACTTCAAAGTCCAAGACTAGATCACAAAATGAGATTGATCCTAAGTCAAAAGGAAAAGAAAAGGTTGGTGAACCTTTAAAGATTGAGAAAAGTTCTTCCATTCCAGTCTATCAAACTACAGTGCATGATGATAATTTGATAGAAGATGAAACTGTTCAAATTATGAAAAGAAGAAAGGTAATTGAAGAATCTAAAACAACCTCTGACACTGCTCAAGTTATTCAGAATGAAGAACAGCAAGCTACAGAAGAAACATCAAATTCTAATCAAGTTAATTTGGAAAAGATGACAATTGCTGATGAGAAGAAGCTGTTATGGAAGAAAGCTACTCCAGTTGAACCAAAATCCAATCTCTTGATAAATCAACTTGCAACATTTGGGTTGAGATCCAAGCAACTAGAGATAAAGCTGGATTAGGTTCTGATGAAGAGAAGATACAAACAGGAGTAGAAGTTACTCTAAGAGATCCTTTCATGTTGACAGACAAACCATATAAACAAATCAAACAAAAGCATCTTGACAAGGTGTTTTCTGCTCAAATCGTGATAGATGCTCATGATAAGGAAAATCTAAAGGAGAAATTGATTTTATTTCTCTATGATGGATTAACTTACAGACTAGCTGATACTGATGTGCTAAAGAAGTCTGTCAGAGAACTTCAATATATTCACTATCTTCTGGAAGTAAAATCTGATGTTACAAGAAGATGGTCAGAATACATTTTGAAGGCTATAAGAGATCTATTCAGAATCTCTACTACAAAGACTTCTCAGTATATACCAATGATTACTGAAGATGATGAAAGAGAAATTCCTATGCTGAAGAATTGTGCTAAGGTGGAAGTTATTCTGAAAGAAAGATGCTTATGTTATAATGAAAACTCTTCACATCCTAGAGTTATCAGACTTGGTGATGGACTTGAAAGAACATCAATTCAAGCTCTCAGAACTGCCATTTATCAGATTGGTGATAGTAAAAATGAGGAACTGATGCAGGTCAAAGCACAGTTAGTTTAAATTCTGAGGAAAGCTGAAGACAAGTTGGTAAGAGATTTTGTTAAGAATCATTATGGATTCAGATTGATCCAGTGAAGTTGATAAAGTTAAAAGGACTGTAAGTTGTAGTTAATAGTCTTACTAAACTCTTATTGTATTTGAACTTAAATGTTTTTGACATCATCAAATCTATTAACTTGTATATTTCGCATAATTTACAAGTTGGGGGAGATTGTTAGATATATTTGAGATGTCATGTCTAATATATTTCATGTTTAATTTTCAGATCTTAACAAACAGGAAATATCAGTACTTACTGGAATCAGTACTTACTGGAAGTCAGAACTTAAGGATATCAGGACTTAGATTATCAGAAGATAATATCAGAAGATGGATATCAGAACTTAAGTGCTGGAGGACTAACAGTTAAGGAAGGAAGCTGATTTACAGGAAAGAAGATCGAGACTAATACAAACTCAAGAAATGCATGGAAAGAGTTAGAGGACTTAAAGACTTGTATAAGATATCTGATTGATATATTTTAGGAGACAGAATTATATTCCATATCAATTAGAAGTTATCTTGTAACTGTGTACTATATAAACACAGACATTGGTTTACATTATATGTGTTATCATTATCGAGAAGATCATACATTGTAACCTAGCAGCTCTCGTGATATTTGTTCATCACTGAGAGAGAACAGTTCCATTGTAACAGAGTTTATTATATCGAATATATTTGTTTACTGTTACTTGTGTTCGAAATTGATTTGATTGTATTCTACACTGTATTCAACCCCCTTCTACAGTGTTGTGTGACCTAACAGGATATTCTCTATAATATCACAATATAAAATTCTAAGGACATGGAAGGATAATCCTCGTTGTATTCTTCCTTCCAAGTTATAAATCTTCTGAGTGTTGCGACTCTTTTATTCAGAGCTCATTATTTGTTCAAATGTTAGATTTTGAAATCTTATTAAGATTGTCTAAATGTCATTGATATCGTGGAAATCATTTTTCCAAGGCTAATTGCCTTCCGAACAAAGAGAGGTGTAGTGGAGAACCAATTGTTGTAATATGAAACTGAAAGCTCAGTGCTATGATGGTGCAATCGGAGCAACGTGATGAGTAAGTTGTTTTAAAAAGGGAATACCATGTTTAGTTATTATTATAAGGATCTTTAACATGGTTATAGAAGAACAATAATAGAGATACAACGTGATTAGTGATTTACGCTTATGTGAAACACTATCGGGATAAGAACTAACGAATTCGGGAAAGACCAAACATGTATGAATTCGAGGAATAAGATTTTCAAAAAGTGAAGGTAAGATTAGTAATAATCTCTTGTTAGAAATACTCGGCGATAAAAACAGGATTTTGTATGAAATATAATGATACATCTACGCAGCTTAAGGTCCGTGACATAAGGCGTCCTAATAATGATCTAGAATAATTGCGATAAGGTTCACACTGAAAGGGACAAGGAGTTTAACATAGGAGGAAAATTTGGAATTTTTTTTACGCTGGACACAGCATAGAAGTTTTGGTCAAATTGATCAAGGACCGTGATTTAGAAATCTATTATCATCAAGGAAAGGCCAATGCGATGGCCGACACTTTAAGTTGGAAAAGATATATTGAGGATGACAACTCTCAGAACAACTGATGAGAAGGATCGCATGAAGAGAACCCTTTATTACTTAATAAGAAGACTTCAAGATGCCTAAAAACGTAAAAGGATATTGGTCATGACCAAACATGAAAGGGATGTCATTAATTAGGCAAGTAAGTACTGGACATGGTTGAAAGTGAAAACGGAAAGGTGAGGATTAAAATTTTGACGATTACGGCTTGTAAATGACCCAAATGGGAGTAAGAGATTATTATAAATTTTGGAGGAGGATTATCAAGGACCAATTAAGCCGTCGTGCTATTTTAGGATTTTTAGTAATAGGTTAAAAAAAAGAGACCACTTATCTTACTATGCAAATAATAGATCTCCGCTCCATAAAATTGTTATGAACGCGAAAAAGATAATTGGTGATAGAGAGACCCCGTGATATCGCGCCACGCAAGGACCCAAGATATTTCACGAGAAGGGACGAACAGAGGCACGACTTAGAGTTCTCAAATCGACAAGTAGAATGGGAGGACTATCCAGACCATTGAAGATACGTCTATCGTTTTGCCTTTTATTTGGAACGGTTAGGAAAATTTCCTATCATTGATAGATAATTCGTATAGATATACTTACCACGCGAGCATACGGAAAATAGACGCCGATATCCCTCACGAAGGACAACGTGGAAGAATGAAGAATATTATGGTTAGAACTGACTAAAGGCAAGAAAGATCGTACAGGACCTATAAAGACCACTGGTAGCAGGTACCAATAAACACGAATACGTCTAAGACGCTAGCGAGAATAACAAGTACGACCCAGAAGAAATCGTAGTACTATAGATATTATACGGGGAATGACTAAAGAAGTCTGACCGATAACGGAAGCTGAGCGTTCCACGACTCTGAAGGCATATCAATCAATTGCGTATGAAATGGTGCTTCCTTCAAGAGGGCAACAGGACCCGACGTGCCTTACGTTACTATGGGAAGAAATGTTAAATCTGACGCTAAGCGTGTAACATGAGACGAGCGTGTAGAAATGCGACGAGAACTTCTTACATAAAATAATTGACAGAGATGATGCGCCAAATGGGAAAATGTTAAGGAACGAAACTCTAGCACTAGTAGGAGCGATGGAGGGGGAAACGAATAAGTTGAAGGATGATTCTAAAAACTAGAAGATGCGCTAATCATCCACATTATAGATTTTTAAGGGAAATGAAGCTACCAGTTGATGTTAATCGAATTACCGATAATAACGAGTTATCATGCGTGCATTGGAACGGCTACAAAGCTTTGTACGGAAGAAAGAATCGTTCTCTCTTAGGTTGGGAAGAAATTGGTAAGCGGAGGATACTGGACCATAGTTGAGTCAACAGACCGAAGGAATTCCTAGAACTTATCAGAACCCGGCTAGTGGCAGCCCGGAATAAACAATAGAGATATGCGGACCAGAACTATAAAGACATAAAGTATGAAGTAACAAACCAAGTATTGTTGAAAGTACCTCCCGAGGAGGGAGTGATGAGATTCGAAAGGGAAAGAAATGTTGAACCCAAGACTTATTGGACCGGTTGAAGAATTAAAGGACTAAGAAAGTTAACTTATAAATTAGCACCATCATCATACGGTCGCCAAGTTTATAACGAGTACCACGAATCGAGGTTAGGAAATTTAACCGTCAAAGCCAGACATACGATTGAAAATGAGCTAATAAAATTGCAGCCAGACTTAGCGTATGTGGAACAACGTGTAGAGATCATAGATTTACAATGACTAGTACTCTGAAATATATTTGACGGAGGAGTAAAACTTTTATGAAGAGATCAAATACTGCAAAGTCAACGTGAGAACTCGAGGTTGTCATGTGAGAAGCATATCCATGCATGTTTCAAAACTGATTCCGGGACGGAATCCTTTTAAGGGGGAAGACTATAAGAACCCAAATTTTTGACATCAGTAAAAGACCTTTATGAATAGTAATATAATGACTCGAATTTTTGAGACCTTGTAAAACGTTTAATGAATAGTAACCCTGACAGACGGGAAAAAAAAACTTCTTAGCCCACACTATGTTGTGCATGAGAAATTGAGTTTCGGAGTTGATAACATGATTATACGTACCAAATAAGTGTATCTAAACGCTATTAGTTTTCGAAGAAAACGAACTTTGAAAAATGTATGTATCTATGAACCATCAAGGATTACGGGAATCACAACATAATTTCTAATTTAAAATCCTACGGATTTATATCCAAGAACGACACTTGAAAACAAAAGGAATAAATACAAAATGATTTACGCCGCGAACCGTTTACGAGAAATTATTACGAATACATTTAAGCGACCGAACGAATACGTAAACGATTATATAAACGTATCGAACTAACTAACCATGGTAGAAAAGTAACCATGGTTACTTTATCAAAGAGTAAGCTAGAGATGTAGGAATGATCATCCAAGGCTAAGAATAGTGAACTAAAGCCTAAAAGGCCAACTAGTTAGCTTGTAACCTAGGAATGCTAGCTAGAATTGTCCAAAGATTTGCCAACATTATATATTCGTAGGATATATACTAGAAGATATACAAGTCACATAATACAATCTTCCAAGAGAAGCATTCAAGAAGCAACAAACTCTCTCTCTCACACACAAAATACCATGTTGATTTTCAAGAACACCATGGAGAGAAAAATTCATATCTCATGTTCTACTCATTCAAAAATCATCAAATTTTTACCAAACCTTTCTCATATCATGGGTAAGTCACGCACCAAATTTTAAGCTCATCCATGAAGTTCTAAATTTTATAAAAATGTTTGAAGTTGAGGGTGAATAGTAACTCCAAAAATCACTAACTTGTTTTCTTAATTTTTCATGAAAATTTAAGGCTCCTAAAGCTAGACCAAGGCTTCATCAAGGATATTAGTACTTTATTAAGTATTAAAAATCTTCAAGGAAAGTATAAACATTCATCCAAACTTTGTTTAAGTTTTAAGTAATAAGAAAAGTAAGGATCTTGGATATAAGTATGGTTTTGATGATTAATTTCATATTATCTTGATGTTTAGTTAATTAGTTTTAAGATTGATGATTTTTGCCTCAAGAACATGATGTTCTTGAGAGGAGTTAGTATTGAGATGATGATTTGATGGTTCTTGATGGTGTTATAATGATTTAAGACGTAAACGAAACTCGGATCGTAATTGTAACCTCGTTAAAATGAACAAAACTCAACTGAAGTTTCTGCAGAAGTTCCTGAATATATAAACTATAGTTTCCTGAAAAGTGAGCCTTGATTATAATAGACAATGTTATGAGGATCATTTAAGCGCTTGAATCGCTTGATTCCGATTTACGGATCAAAAGTTATGACCTTATTAGTAAAAGGGATTTACGCGACAAAACTGCTATAAATTACAAACTTTGTAAATATAAATGATCGACTTAAAAATATTTAAAAATCATGAAATTTTTACAGAGAGTAAAAAATAGAGTTATTATCTGCCATAAAAATTTCAAGTAAAAATTTTGATATTTCAATTTTATAAAAATGTCGGAGACGAGGTCGCGCGGAGTACGAATCTCAAAAACAACCCCCTGTTAGGAAACTGCCACTTCGAGATTATCACCCCTATTACCAGAAAACCATTTTGAAATGATGTGTTCTAAATTTTTTCTAGCGGTGCATCAATTGAGTTAACGATTTGAGAGAAATCAACATTTTAGTTAAAGCGGTTTGAATAGTAAAACTCCGTAGTTTACCGAACTTTTGAAATGATTTTCACCTAATTAAATTCATTTTATCAAAATGAAACTTTTAAGATTAATATTACAAGCACTCAAGAAGCTCCTCGAGGTGATTTCATATTAAAATATTAATGTTACGATTTATTAAAAATGATAGAGTGCGAGTCGCGTAATAGTAATATTCGGTAAAGTCAATTCTAGAAGACCATTTTGACCGTCCATTTCGACCAAGGAGTGATACTTATTTCGAGTCGGTCGAATAATGAAAGTTATGAAGTATTGAACTTAATAAAAATATAAGTTGGTGATGATAGTAGGAATACTGATTAAGATTATGATGTTTGTTGATTAGAAATCCCAGAACGAGAGGAAGTCGGGAAACGTGTCTTGTAATCCAGGCAAGTTTTCAAACCCTAAACCCTACCCTTTTGAAACTGTTGTGTTGTGTTTGTTTTCAACTAATGTCAATATATACATGATGCTATATTTACGATGTTTTACGAATTATGTTATATAATATCATACGATATGATAATGATTTTGGTATATGAATATTACAGAATTTCAATCGATAACGCTAGAGAGTAGCGTTGTATATATAAGGAGTATATGTTAGACCGAGTATCGGTCAGTATAATTTTATGAAAACTCGGAAGTATTCCGGAGGTGTTTTATTTAAGAATACAAACGCTATAGTAGAGCGTGATATATAAGTTATAAGACCGAGAGTCGGTTAGTTTTATAAAGTATAAACTCGAGAATCATCCCGGAGATGTTTTGGACCATTAAAAGTCCGTACTTATTTTATTCCAAGAGACTCGATGTCCATTTGCGAAACATTAAATACCTCGAACTTTTATTAAAACGATTTCCAAAGATCGTATTCCCTCAACCATGTTTTACTTGAACAACGAATATCATTTCGGTTATTAATTTAATATAGGAGAAGTATTATCCAGCGATTATTCATTTCAAACTCGACCAATTATTAAAGATTACTTTAAATTATTTAAACATAAATAAGTTGAGGAATATTATTTCAATACTCTTTTAAAATATAACTATTCGAGATTTAATTATTTAATGATTGATCTTTAATTATTAATTATTATTAAATGATTTATTTATGATTTAAAAATCGTAAAACCCGATCTATAATACTTTCTGATTTTCGTAAAATCATTCGAATAACTTCAGATCGTCGAAGAATATTATCTCGACTTATTTTATATATTTTGAATATAGTTTTAAAATAAACTCCCCCTTATTTAATTATCTGTTGACAACGGTCAAATCACATCCTTAGTACTTCCTCCGAAAAATTTGGAAGTACGTATACATATACATATATACGCTAATAAAACAAGTTGATTCTATCAACAAGCAAAACTCTTGGGGGAACTTCGATGTGGTTCGAGTTCTCAAGATATGATAGAATTTTGTTAAAGGACAAGGGAAGGGTATACTCTAGTACTACGTGTGTTAGGTGGACTACCAAAGGTACCGCAGGCGAAGGTACTCTGTGTACTCAGGAACTTGTAAAGTATGTGTATACCCAAAAATGGGACACGTAGCCCGAATGCAGTAAGGGTGATAACCGGGATACGAAGGTGTCGTCCTTCTACTAGTAGAAATGGTTACTATTTTCCCGTAGTACGACTGATCATCGTATGCGGCGGCTCCAATTAACTTCATATTTTTCCAACTGAAATTGTGATGCAATACCATAACCTGAGCTTAGTGTTGGGTTTAACATTAAGGTATTCGCAGGATAATAAATCCACTAAAGAATTATTTTCAAAATAAGGTGTGTATCACCAAGAAAAACTATTTTTGAATAAAACCTATTTATCATATATTACGTTTTACCTGAGTTTATCATACAGTCATTTCATACTGTACATTATTATGCTGGGCATTATAGCCCACTCTTGCTTTCTTTTAAATGACACAACACAACAGATAACCAGTATGCCAATGTGGGACTTAGTCGCTTGCAGTTATGGGGAGAATCCCTGGCAGCTTTGTCTCAAGTGGACAAGAGTATCAGATAATTGTTATGGTATTGCATCACAATTTCATGTAGATGCAATACCATAACTTCATGTAGATGTTATAAATAATTGTTTGAGATCCTGTAAAGTACATTTAAGTGTAATAAAAGAAGATTACATTTTATACATCATTTCTAAGGCTATAACTTGTGTGTGTGTGTATGAGATTGGGGTATGTTGGATTATTGAATCAATACAGGTTACACATGAGTGAAGGATGGCGTGACGACCCATATTCCTGACCCCGGATTTGGGGGCGTTACATGGTGGCTAATTCAATATACAAGATAAATCAAGTAACAACTAAATTCAATATACTTGCCTGAATTCTTAGGTGAAATGAAATGGTCATGTGAATCATATGTAGTCCATGTCATATAGGAAATCTTGAGCATGAGATTGTTAAATCATGTATCTAAAGTGAAAGACATAACCGGATAATTTGGACGGCAAAAACTAAAGCAAAAACACATTAAAATTCCAAAGCAAATACGAATATTATCTTAAAAGTACCACCTTATAAAATACCAAGCACCGACCTTTCTACAACCATGAATAGGGTGCTCTTATTGTGAAGTAGAATGCAGCTGCTCTGACTCTTCGACCCTCGTTTCTCAATCCAAAGTTCAAGCATTATATTATGCCAATTTGTGAGGAGATGATGGGGTTTCAGTTACCAAAGTCCGTAACCGGTGAGACCTCTAAGCTTCTACTCGGAAATTACTCGGAATCCGCACTTTTTTAATACACACATACATCTGTATGTTAATGTTAATTAAATGCAATATAACCCCAAAAAAATTACAAAAAAATGGGAAAAATTGAAGGATTAGCCAAAGCTTAGATAAGGAGACTGGGAAGCGCCATGTCACACACCCGAGTTTTTGCTTTATATAGATATATAGACTCACTATTTCCGGAGTAGTATTCTATTTTCCCGACTTAATATTTTAAGTCACTTTAATCAACAATTTTAAATAAATACCTTATTCCGAAAACATTTAAACATAACACCAGTAAAATTTTATTTTTTCACATTTATCTGTCTTTTTCAAAATTTCAACTCCACAAAAATTAAACCGGTGTTCCGAAATTGAATTTTTATTATTATTAGTATCATGTTTGATACCTACACCGTAATTATCAATAAATTCAGGCACGTTTGCCTAATAACTAAATTTCACAACGTACTTTTCAAGTACTTGATCATGATTATCTTTACCGTCTCTTGACGACCTTAGTAAAAATAAATTTCATTACAAGGCTTAATATAAATGTTATGTCAAATCATTCGATTAAAAAAATAAATTATCAATTTTCTCGTTCATTTGCACATATCATACAAGTAGTTTTTTTTCCTTCATTGCATTAATTATTTTTTCATCATTTCCAATGAGATTGGCGCCAGACTACAATTTTGAATCCTAAAATGATTAAACATTTGATTCAAATCACACTACTATAACCGCCTCCCTCTCCCCTCTCCTAGGTTTTGTCCTTTCTCAAGTTAATCGAGGGGTTTCCACTTGTTTTCTCTGGTGGAAAGCCCCAATCCCTTCATTTTCTTATGTTCTCGTTAATTTTCTTCAATAAAATCCCATTTTTGTTGTTTATTTGTCTCTCCTGTTGGAGTATGTATTTTTTCTCTCTTTTGGGGGTATTTTGTTATGTTTCTATTTAGTTATATGAGTTTATTTGACGTTGGATCTGTTGAGAAATATTTTATTGATATTTTTGATGATCTGAAAAGAGCTCATCATTCAGAACCAACGATTGTTAATCCTTCGAGGGTTTACACTTTCGGCATGTTTATAGCTGGTGTCTGGCATGTAGATAGTTGGGGTGGCTTCGACATATTTATAGATGGTATCTGCATGTAGGTAGCTGGGGTGCCGTTTCTCCAAATCTCAGTTTATGTGATTGTTGTTTCTGAACACTGGACAACTATGGATCTTATATAATATGGTTAATTATGATGTTGTTGTTTTCAGGGATGTTGATGCAGTTTGTATAGCTTGGAATGTCTATGATTTCATTTTTAGTTTCAAGAATTTTTAAATTATATGTGTTAAACGATCAGGAAACAAATCGTCAAATTGTTTTAGTATGTTATTTGTTTTTCAACCTGGTTATATCGACAATTGGGTGTTTGTTCCGACTGTAATATATTCAAAATAATGAAAACTGCTTTTTTCATAATAACATTTGATTCAAATACTTTTAATATTCCAAACTCAACATTCGAATATATTTTATCCCTTAATTTGGATTTTCCAAATATATAAGATTTTAAAAAATATATATTTTTTGAACAAACTCCCACTTTTTAAAATACCGACACAATTGTCAAATTCATAAAAACTTTTGAAAAAAAGTTCCACTTTAATCATCTAATTCTTTCTTGAGATAAAAATTTATAAATAGACATGTCCCAAAATTTAAACCAACTTATTAGTCTTATATTTTCTTTCCAAAATTCACTTACAAATTTATGAATTTTTATCTTTAGGAAGAACAAACAACTCCCACAATTATTTCAATTCCATGAAATCAATTTCAACTTTTATGAATGTAATCCATGACTCATATTTATCCAATCTCTCTGCATCGTTACATGTCCTTTTCTAAATATAAAATTCTTCGGTATGTACCACATACAAATAGTCACTCACTTCGGTGAAAAGTCTGGATCTATATCACTTTCAAGTTTCAACCATATACAATGGTTCAATACCAATATTCAGATCCAATCAATATTCTTGATAGTATTTAATTGAACACATATCTCAAAATAATTATCATTTTACGTAGATCACTTAAATAACCAGTTTAAATCTACGAATAAGATTTTAAATTATAACCATTAAAGAATTTTGAATTTTATTAAAATAATTTATTTTTTGTTTTTGTAACATGACGGGTTGCAACCAATTAAATCCACCTTATATCTATATCATTGGTCAAACTATCAATATTGCATTCAAGCACACCAATAAATTGATGTTCCACTTGCTCTCTATTCCGAGCATTACCAAAATTTTTACTCGTACAATATCATCTATTTCAACGATAATTTTCAAAATAGACGCGATTAAAATTAATTAATCTTTTTCTTTCGATACAAAAATCATTTTTTAATGATAATTTCCGGATCATCTTAAAATAAAGAAAAGCTGAAACACAGGCATTTTTCTAGATAATCGAAATAATACACAAATTTTAAGAAAACACATACCCAAAATATTAAAAATTGAGCATAAACCTAACAACCCATACGACAAGTACATGAACCAAAAAAATCATGCACCGTTACGATCTAAATAAAATAAGCTCAAAATTTTATGGGTTCAAGTAAATGGCAAGGTAATAAAAATAGACTATAGGCATGTACTTGTATACCCGAAATAATACACATGAACCACGAATATGCATATGTTATATACTATCTCTGTAGAAAATATAAATAATGAAACAATTGATAATAAATATACGCAAAATATATATCCCGAATCCGAATACAATTAAATGACAAAAATATAAGCATAACAACATATAATATACACCTTGAACTAAATAAAGAACATGTATGATGAGGAAACAAAATAGAATTCACACAAAAAGGTTCAAATGTTATACATGAAAAAAAGGACAAAATGATATGGGAAGAAATCTAAGCTGAAAAATTAAAAAAGTAATCGCAAGGAGTCAGGACAAAAAATTATATAATAAATTAGAAGCAATCACACAAAATTTAACCTCAAGAACTAGATGAATTAACTCCTTATATAATAATCACTTATATAGTAACAAATCGACAAAGACAAAAAGAGTAAAATAAAATCACTTTGACATAAAAACAACTGATTGTAATTAAACAAGCGAACCAACAGATGAACATTAACTAGACATTTATAAACAATATGGACAAAACAAAAAAATTAACATTATCGACCAATAATTAAATAAATATTAAAACAAACAAATAGCGTAAAATGGAATAATGATGTAAATATAAGAGAAGTAGATAAGAGGAACATAACCAAACTAAACCAATAAAAATGAGATGGTAGTCGGCTGCAAATATACAAAACTATCTGCCAAAAAATTGGTTAAAAATAGAGATCTGGCAATATCTGCAAATATATTTATATATAAGGAAGAAAATACAATTATCAGTCTGGGATTCCGACCAATGTATTGATCAAGCTCTCTTTCAGTTTTTTTTATGCTTATTCTAAAGGATTAATTCAAAATTTGTAGGCAATTTCAGATAGTCTTTCCACCCCAAGTTATTTTTGCCTAACAAATTACTAATTAAAATCATTATTTAATATATGTAACTTACAAAGTGACATTTTGATTATAACTTTCAGTGTACTTTTTATTTCATAAAGCTGGACACTCTATAAAAATAGTTACAATTTTAACTAAAGTATTACTTGGCTAATTTTATCCTTGTCAATGGTTTAATTAAAATTTTCTCTATGTTCATAAAGACATCAAGTATTGAATATTGCATAATGTGTTATCGGTTAAAGCCATCTCCATGTAGATGGACTAGTGTAGTCTATCGGAAACGTGGGTTCAAGCCCATGACACTTTCTTTTCTAAATTTTTCTACAAACTGTTCCCATACGGTCCAATCAATTTATTGTAACTATAATATATTTCTAGTATAGATTGTGATTATATTTCTAGTATAGATTGTAAATCACAATCTATACTAGAAATAATGTTCAAAATAACTATTTTTTGTGAATATTAACAAAAATACCAATTTTTAAAAGTGATTACTGATTTTAATAGTTGAGATACTCAATTAGAAAACGGGTATTTCATTTGTATAAGATACCTTGTAACAACTAGGGACTTTTTGTCCGCGCTACGCGCGCTCCGTTTTTTTCAATTTTGAATTTTTTTCTTGAAGTTTGTAATTTTTATAACATAAACGGTTATCTTCTAGTTTTATTTAATTTATTTATTATAGTTATTTAGGTTCCGTTTATTTTGAAATATAAAATTAATATTATAGTTTAATGTTAAATCTCAGTATTTTATTTTAGTTTTCTTTCTCTCACATTTTAACCAATTAAAAGTCTCTTAACTCATATTTTAACATTTCTTTTTTACGTTTTTAGCAGTCAATATTTTAATAATTTGTACAACAAAACTGAGTAAATATTTTTTTTAATTAAATACTTTTTAAAAAATCCAGTAAATATTACATAACATACAATTTATTGCAATATTTTATTTTAAAATCAAAATAATACAAAAACCCACTTATATTAAAACATAATATATAACACTATTTTGTAAAAATCATTTTTTTAAAAAATTATAAAAAGGAGAAAATATCAAAAGAATTAAAAAACCCAAACAATCCAAATAAGCTGACTTTGGGATATGCTAATACTCATGTCTCATCCAAGGATCATACAAAAGATAGTAAAAATTAATCTTACAAATTGAAACGTGAGAGATAACTGTAATCTTGACAACAAAGCTCTTTTAACATCCCCTTTTCAACGATCTTTAGAGAATCAACACACGAAAATTGTCATTACTGATTTGAAAAATATAACGAACACATATTGGATATGTATATAATATGTACAAACATATATTATTGAATCACGCGAATAGGAAGAAAAATAAAAACAAATAGAGAAAATGAGATGTTTGAGATCTAAAATCAAACGGTTGGTGTACATAGACCATCTTCATCTTCTGCCTAAACCAAAACTAATATAGGTAAAGAATAATAGTACAAAGATATTAAATCTATACAAACAACAATACTAAAATTACATAAGGGAATGAGTGAAGAGAAGAATAAAAAGAAAAATGGAAAAAGAAGATATATGATTTATTAACCTATTTGTTCATTATGCTGCATTAGAAAATGAAACACAATTAAAATCCGCATATAATCCGCAAAAAGAAAGAAGAAAATGAGATTTAAAATTTGAGAGAAGAAGAGTAATTAACGTGTATATATCAATTTAATTTAACCGAATTTACAAATCAAGCAAGATATGAATTAGTTATAGTTTCTATAAATAAGTAATTTGAAATTCAAAATTCAAAACTATAACAAATAAAGGAGTATGATAATGAGTGATATGAGAACATCATGGCAATATCTTGAATAATAGATTCAAATTTGAATTTTAAAAAATATCTAGCTTGATTAGTAAATGCATCAAAATTAATTTAATTGGATAATCCATGAATCTAGTAGAATATGTTAATTGATTATATTTGATATATACAATTTGCAAAACATAAACATTAGTACATTAAAATTATTTTTCTAACGAAAAATGTTTATTAAAAAATTCATTTTAATATTACTGATAACCATCTTACAGTGACACCTCGTAATTTAAACATTATAAAATAAATTCTTCAAAAAAAATATTATAAAATTAAAATATTTCTTTTCTTGACACATTTTGCTCTAAAATATTTTAAAATTAATTAAAATATTTGAGTTATGGCGTACTATTGAAAATATCTCTTATTTATCAAGAGGATATAACCTGTCATTGATAATTATCAAAATAAAAAGAAAAAAAAAAGTAATAAAAGTTTCATAATGTAGGATTCATATTAGTGATATCATGTATTTTAAACCTTAAAAACCAAAATATTTAGAAATATAAATATACATTTTTTAACGCAAAAGATTATGAAATTTTTAGAAATTATGAGTGTGCTTTTATAAAATTCAAAACGCATAATTTGATAACAACACATTTTAACCTAATATTTATAATAATATATAATAATTAGGTGTAGTTGATTTAATAATTATTTTTTTAGTTAAAATAAGGTTCGAAGATTCTATCATAGTATAATTTTCATAAATTTGTTATTATACTCTATCCAAATATATAACATATGTTACCCGATATGGCTAACAACGTCTTCTCCAATTTCATTATACAAATATCATCATCGAATTTTTTTTATTGTGACTATAGAAATATAATAATCTTTATTATTTAAATTTATGTGTGGGACTGTCTTTAAAAAATATATAATCTAGTAATAAACGATTTAGTTGGCAGTGACATAAGAGGAAAAATTGTGAAGTAGTAAACTTTTGAATGGGAAATTTACATTATTTATTTAAATAAAATACGGATTTTTTAAAAAAAATATGTAATATGATCATAAGTTTATGATGTATAAATATTGAACTGTGCAATAATTTCACATCATTTTTGGTAAATCTTATAAAATTTATTAAACATTTATATTTATGTTCATTTGATTTAATTAATTACGTTTGGAATGAAATTTGATGTGAAAATTTATTACAAAATCTGAGTTTTACTTAGTATTATTTTATATAATTGTACAATAGAACATTATTCGAAGTCGTCTCACAACGTATCGTTGAATTTTATATTAATATTGACAAAAATGAATTGAAAAGAAATTTAATTAAAAGAAATAAATTTAAGAAAAATATAATTTTATTACAGTATTTATCAAAATCGAACTATGCATTATCTCCGTTTTTGAAATATTGTTAAAAATTCTACTATATATAATAATTGTGTTGCTAGATAAATGATTTAATTTTTAAAATGAAGTTAAGAGCTAAAATTTATCACAAAATATGATTCTCATCATTTTGTAACTTTGCTCTCATTACGATTTTTAATTTTTCTCTCTAAAATATTTATTATGTCCCATCAAAATTTTTATGCATTTTCAATGTTTAATTAAAAATTTAAAAATAAAATTTCAAATTCAGTATAAGATGTTTTTTTTACCTTAATACGACGCCTCAAATTTATATATGATATATTATATTATTTTATAAGAATATTTGTTAATGATGATTGTGATGCGAGTAATTTTATAAAAATACCAAATTACGTTTTTTAAGTAGTTAAAAAATTGTAAATATTTTTCAATTTTTTATTTTTGTTTAAAATAACAGAGGGAGTAATAATTATAAATTAAGTTAGTTAAGTAGTTTTTAAATTTTTAAAAAATTGAATGAGATAAAGTGTTTCTTTTTATTTGTAGTTTGATTTTTTTAATGTGAACTTATAAATTCTTTGATCGGATAATTAAAGTAACTATTTGTAGATGAGAAACCATTTTTATATATGTTTTACATAATAGTATAATATGGATTATGTATAATAGTTACATCATACTATTACTAATGCAACTCTTATACTTTCATAACTAATTTTCATTTCAGATTGCTCCGTAAGCAGGGGTTGATAATAATTAAGATTAAACATTCAAGTAATTTTGCATTCACTCAAATTTCTAAATTCTACCCAATGCTATAGATGTTAAGAGACACTGAGGTTCTCCATTAAAAATCAACTTACTCTTGTTTTCTCTCAGGGTCATAAGCATGAGAAGTTTTATTTTTCAGTTTTCTTCCAGGGTCATAAGCATGAGAAGTTTTGTAAGGCTAGATATAATTACCTTCAATCAGCAAATAAAAATAATGACCTGCTGAGTGAAGCGGACCAAGCCACGTAATAGCCCGACAACTCACTGCAATATCAAAAAAATGCTCCCTAAATTCCAATACATATATTGATGATCTAACAACAATTTCCTTCTATACAAATTCCTTGGCAAAATTCTAAAAAAAATTGTATTCATTTTTTATCTTCGCAGCTGCAGCACCAATCACCGGGCCTTCCCCCTGTTATTTATTCCATAAATATGCAATTCAATTCTTCAAGCATTTGTGCAACTTCAGTTAGCCATAAAATTATTATTCTCTAAATATTAACTAATGCTTTGAAGTGATCTTGTATTTCAAAAAAGAGAAAGACCTGTCAAAGCTGCAGCTTGGAGTAGTTTTATAACAAAAAAGAGATGAGTGTGAAACCTTTTTATACATGGGATGATCTGTTGCCTCTAATTTTCACTGTTCTAAGATTTCATCATCAGACCCTCCTGCAAAGGTTACCTTAAGTTGCTTTTCAAGTGTTCATACCTATAATAAATATTACACAAAAGGCCAAACTAATTATCTAAACATATAAATGATTTGAGGTTCATCATAGGTAACTTTAGTTAAATCCAGTAATATACTCGTAGATTGTCCATTATTTAATTATGATACGTATAAAATGATAAAACAAAATAAGAATTGTGAAGCCAGGCCAAAGCATTATAGTTATTCACGTATCATATTTGTTGTTTATACCTGCTCTTCCTTACCGGTCCATCTTCTTCGACTTGGCTAGAAAGACATGCTTCTGCCATTTCCAAATAGTACTCTTCGGCAAAGGGAAAAGCAGCTCAATTTTCATCCAGCATAGCAGAAGATAACTTTTTATGTATTGATGTGTGTTTTCAAGAAGTTTTTGCGGAAACCTGCTGATAACTTTTATATGAAAGAACATGTTGTATATGTATTAAAACTAATATCCACCAAGATACTATAAGAAGCATCCTGAATCATGTTAAGAAATAAACAGAACTTTGGAGATTGGAGTCGGGCCTTATAGGTAAGTGCCTGCTGAGTATTTAAAAATTATATTTTTGTTTACACCTTTTGCAGTTCCTAATTGATCCAATATTAGTTGACTGTTAGCAGCTAACCTACAACATACATGAAATTTGCATTACATTTAGAGAAGACGCGATTGATGACAGACTTTTTGCACAAAAAATGACAACTACTGAACTACAACTTTCCATCAGGTTCCAGTAAATTTTCTGTTTCAAATCACTAACAGTATTTTGAGTCATGTAACATTTAGAATCAAACAACAGCAAGATAGAAATAGAACTACAAATGAGTAGGTCCAAAAAACTCAAGATATATAATTCAAGAGACATTTTTGTTCATATGAACTTTTCAGTAGCTAAGATGTCATAAGTTATGATAAGTATCAGTAGCCAAAACATGAGATAGTCATAATGTAACACCTTAATATGACTACAATATAGATTATATGTGGAACTATTTACTTTTATTAATGCCATAAATCTCAAGAGTGTTATTCGCAGGTTTATGATGCTCGGAGAAGAGCTTCTGAAAAGGGTGATGAGATCTGTTGAGAGAAAAAGTTATAAATTTTTCTATTGAATGAAGAAGATTGGTACCTTGGACTTCTTGTGAAGCGTAAGAAGTGAAAGGCTGACTATCAGCTTTCTCTATATCTGCAGATGACTTTTTAGACCTTCTCTTCACTATAAAGAATGCAACCACGGCTCCAACAACTAAAATGGATATGAAAATTTCTGCCAAACCACCACCGCCTATACCTGATTTCTTGCTTCCACCATCTGATGAGTTATTATCACTTAGTTTTCTATTTCGGTTTTCACTATTGACTGGAGGAGTTCCAGGTGGAGGAGGTGGTGCAGGACCTGAACTCCAAGAGTTACCCTCTCTCCTGTTACAATATCATGCATATACTCCTTAAATATAAAATTATCTACTTGGCACATAATATAATTGGGAAACTAATGTGACAAATACTTACTGAATAATGCTTTTTAGTGGATCAGGTTTTCAAACGCTAAAACGGTTATTTCCAACATTCCTGAATGTTTATTCATAATGAATTTGGTCAACATAGAGCTCGTAAGCAGATTTTTGGCTCATAAAAGTAACATAACCAGTTGTTTCATTCATACACAGGCGTAGTAACAATAGTAATTATAGAAACTCGCATAATAAGAGTACTAATATCGTAGAACAAAGATAGTTAAAAAAATAAAATTCTTACTCGTCTTAATCAAATTATTCATTCATCATATCTGAAACAGCCAATTACTTGTGTATGTATTATCTGTCTTTCCGTTCAATATTTAAAGTACATAGATGTTCCTACAGTTTAATGTTGTTAAAGAATTGGTGGGTAGAGTGAAAACAATTTTATCCAAAAATGAAAGAAAAAAACTGTTACCAATATTGACGATGCCTTAACATAACACCAGCAATGTCCAACTTGTGCATTCCTTACATGATTGTCAAAGTGCGGAGATGACACTACACTTGATGTCACTAACGATACAGTTCTGCAAATACCTAACAATGATTTTACTTTATTATCAGAAGATATAGAAGATAAAATACATCAGGGTAATAAAATAATTGACAATTGATATTGAAGTGATTTTCAAGAATTTTATTACCTAAGCCAGCCTCCCTTAAAACAACTTTCCAGTCACCGATATATTTGTTCAAATATTACTGCTTGCAATTGCATTTGGTTCAAGACAAACTCTACTGAAATAAAATTACTGGATTTTAAAACTAATTTTATAATGTAATTCCGAGCTTAAAAATCATCTCAAACATGTTATTTTAAATTTTTAACCATAAATGAAGAATATATTGGTGAACAATTATAAAGACAAACACATATGAAACAAACATATAGAAACACACTGCTCATAGAAATACATATTGATTAACAAACCTCTATTGGAATTTTCATCAAACATGTGTACTGCATAATAAAAAAAATAAAAAATAAAACATACCAACAAATAACTACAAATATTGTCAGAGAAATAAATGAGATACAAAAATCAGTCTCATTATTAAGTAATTCGGGAACATATATACCTGATTTCGTAGAACCTGAATCCTAAGAATTTGTTTATCGGAACCAAACGATTCTTCTTCGCCATTATAATACACCATCATCTAAAAAAATATGAAAAGAATGATAAGAGCTTTGGAGATGAAGACATAACAATGTCTTATTAATTAACATAAAAAACAAATGGATAAACATATATAAAACAAACAAATCGTGCATATATGATAATAAAGAGAAAAGAAGATAGAATCCATGGATATAATACAGAACTATAAAGAGAAAAGAAGATAGGAAAATATATTGAACTAATTGTAACGCAGTCGACAGAGCAATGGAACGAAGGCGATGATGATGGAGGCGGCCAGGATTAAGAGATCATGTTTTGAAAGAATAAATTTCAGAAAAGGAAATCAATAAATATCATTAAATTAGTGTTGTAACAGATGTGAGAAAGTCATGCAAATCTTTCCTTAGATAAGATGTTTAAATTTTAAAATTCAAAAAAATTCCATGTTTAGTGTTTTGATGGATAAAAAAAATGGGTAAACTTATATGGATATATCCATGGATATATAAATTTTATACTTAATATGGGTCATGGGTAAATTTATTTACCCATTGGATAAATTTTGTGGATATATCCATGGATCTAGTAATTTTATACTTAATATGGGTTATGGGTACCCATTTAAAAAATGGGTACATTAAGGAGTAGTCATTACGAATATATAGATATAGATATAGAACCATTGAAAAATAATTAAAATAATGTAAAAATGGAACCATTGAAAAATAATTTTTGTAATACTAAAATTACAAAAACAGAAAGAGTAAAAGAGACGACATATCAAATCAATACAAAAAATTATACTAAAATTACAAAAAAATAGTAAAAAGATGAATAAAAAGAAAAAAAATTGAAAATAGAAGAATGAGAGAGATAAATGTCTGATATAATTTGAAATAGTGGTTTTTGAAGGTAGATATATTTGAATAGATAGTTTTATCGTATTCGTGGCTAAAATTGTGGATCTTGAGTAACACATATAATATTAATTGGGTAATTTGATTGGATATGAGATAATTAAGGAAATTTGAATTTCAAAAAAAAAAAAATTGAATGTGTAAATAAAGAATGAGAGAGAATAAGGAAACCAATAATTATCATTGAATTAGTGTTGTAACAGATGTGAGAAAATCATGCAAATCTTTCCTTAGATAAGATGTTTAAATATTAAAATTCAAAAAAAATTGAATGTACTAATCAGTTGCTACAATTAGGGGGTCTAGCTGTGTAATAGGTCAGTTTGTATATGGGTTATAAAATATTTAAATTTTAAAAGATCCATGGATATGTGTATAATATAATTTTTTATGTGTAAAAAAATTAAATGGGTCATGGATAGTGGGTCATGGGTAAATTCATGGGTAAATTTAGTGGGTAAATTTTAAATGGGCATTAGTAGCCTTTAAGATAATATAGATATATTATATTAGATACCCCACTCACAAATGGGTATCTCAGAATAAAAATTTGGGATACCCCATTCACAAATACGTATCTTATATAAAATGAGAAACCCAGTTACTAAATGGGTCGGATGATACTTAAACCGGGTAATGTGCCTATTTATTCTGAAATATTTGAATTATTAATTATTGAAATAATATTTTTTTTTTAAAAAAATAATTCTAATTAAAACACATATGTATTAAATTAGAAATTTAGTTTGAGGCGTATAAGGGGTACATGTTTAAGACCTATTACTTGACCGGTATATGTGTTTATTTATAACTTTAAAGCTAAGTATATTAACGGTAAAAATTTATCATAAGAAAATAACTTAAATAAATAGAAGGTATGTTACAAAACTTCAAAAGCTACTGATTATACATGTATGCTTTATTTCTACTAAAATAGTTTTATAAAAAGTTAAAACCTGTTATTATAATAATATACTACATTAAATATTAAATAATATTAAAAAATAAATTTTAATAATTAAAATATTATGTGCACCGAGAAAAGGACTACATAGCCCATGCATCACATGAACATGAGTTATAGGCTGTTAAGTAACAAAAGTAAAATAAAAAAAATTAGTCTAAGCCGAAATATTAAAAATTTAGTAGTCGTTTAGTCGGTATGGTACTCATATTTTAATGTTCGCACTTTGTTTCTTTTAATTTTTACAAGCGCCTTAAATGTATAAAAATAATAATTTCAATAAAAAATTATCTCTAAAATATTACCGTTTACGGAGGATTTTCATAATCAACGTGATTTTCTGTTGCCCGTTGGAGTTTATGACTATAATTGATGTAAGTAGTTACTTTTTTGGTGATTTGGGAATTATTTTATGGTGGGGCGAGCCGAACTTAGGAGTGTTTAGAATAGTCATCGCATATTCTTTTAGCAATTCCATTCCATCTCATGGTTTCGACGAACCCCTTTATACAGAGATAAAGCTTACATAGTTCTAATTAGAGCCTAAGTCTGCTTGAACTAGGTTACCAGTCTGAGAAGGTCTCATTTCTTTCTTGAGCCATCTCTTAATTTAATACCTAAGTTGATTAGAAGTCGAGTTCATGTTTGAATCGTAATGCTTTACATTATTTGTTGGTCATAGCTCGAGATAAAGAAAATTAATTTTAAACGTAACGCCTCTGTTCCATATCGAGGAGATTTGGGACTTCTATTCAGTTTATAAGGTAAAGTACTATTACTACTACTTTTACCAACAAATCTTGATCTTTTGGGGGCATATGGTGGACTTGTTGTTTATCCCAGTTGGCTGCACTTGGGATAATAGGCTTCGACTTATTTCAGACTCGGAATCGGGACTTGACCCAATTTTTAAAAATTCCCGGAATTTGACCCAGGTTGCCATATATGGTATCAGATCCGACTCTTGAAAGCTTGACTCATCAAGTTGCTGGAGGTGGGGACACAAAGGCTGGTGGTATTATCCTGAAATGGACTGCAAACTAGAGGTGGAAACACGAAGGCAACCAGTATTTTCCCACAATAGCTAGAGAGGTGTGATCTTGGTCCAATGGGATGTCTTGTTCATCGCAAACTGGTAAGAAGTCTATATTTTATTAAGATGGTCATCAAGTGCTCTCTTTCTGTATGTCTGTCTATGTCTGTGTGTTTGTGTGTGTGTGTATCAGAACGTGTAAATTAATCTTAATATGTTATAGCTTAAAATTATGTGATGGACGAATTGCTTTTAATTATTATAGTTTAAATAATAATGTTTTATCAGTAAAATTTGTTAAACACACAAGTACGTTTATAGATACATTTTCACCATAATTGATATTTGTAATCATTTATATTATTTAAGTATATGTTGTAAGTTTTTTTATTTTGCGTTTAATTGACGTAAATTTTTCTATATGAAAGAGATTAAAATTGTATTTTAAAAGTTTTGTGTTTGTTGTACCGAAAATCTCCGCAAGTTGATTTGGGTCCATTGGGCTTAAATATCCAATTCCTAACTGATAAATAGTCTAGGTGATAGGCCCGCCGTGATGAATCAAGATTTTAATGATCAGATTTTGCAAAATAAAGAGGTTCATTTAAAAATTACAAGGATTTAGAAGTTCATCATGTACGTGTAGGTGAACAGGAAACTTAGGGAACATGTTTCTTCCTCCAGCGAAGACTACATCGACTTAGCAGCATGTTAGAAAATATTTAATAAGGTAACCTCTAAGAGTTTCACTAGACTAACATTTTTGTTATTTGTTCACATACGGGTTCCTGAAGAAAGGTTCCGATCGTCAGGATCTTGACGACAAGTTCCCGGGAACATGTTCGTGTGCGTGAACAACATAAAGTAGCAGAATTCTAGAATGTCGAGAGACTTATTCTTGATATAATCGATTAAGAATGACAATTCATTGTTTTAAAGTACTTCCAGCATTGGATCCTAAAATATTTCAGATAGCTTTAATGTGACAACCCGGTTCAAATCTCGACATTTTCAAAAATCGGGTCAGGTCCCGATTCTTAATCTGAAATAAGTCGAACCCTACTGTCCTGATTGTAGCTAATTTGGGTAAACAACAAGCCCACCACATGCCCCAAAAGATTATAATTTATTGGTGCATGTAGTAGTACTATACCTCATAAGTTGAATGAAAATCCCAAATCTCCTTGTGTAGGACTGGGTTGTTACAAACTCCCCCACTAAACTCTTGATGTCCTCATCACGCTGAAGCTGGATTATGAATAAAGAAACTGTTTACCGGGTTAAGGTCATTTTTTTAATCATGTTCGTTCTTAGATTGATAAGGCAGTGTAGAAAGAGTTTGCCACGAAATTGGCAAAATAACAAAGTATACAGAGTCTTCTTATTTAAAAGGCCTAAATAATTATCATCAAAACTCTACTTCAATATTTATATTATGACTGACATGGTTGCGACCTTAACCCAAAACTGACTTCTTTGGACAAACACACACACCTAAAATTTATTTATCAACATCTTGTATTACTAGCTGTCATAGTCAAGTAATTTCATAGAAGTAAATTTGTAATTTCTGCACAAGATCATCAACGAAACAAATTTTTGGAAATTCCTAATAAACAAATTTATTCTATACAAAATTAAGCACAAAAGGCAAACAAATATTATATATTACCAAACAAATTTACTAATAAGGAATACAATCTTGCAAGTTGAAGTCGTGGGTCAATAACACTCATATATAAGACATCACCTAAGGTAGTAGTTTTAAATCATAATTTAATGCAAAAAAAATATTATATTATGCATCTTAAATGCATCTTAAAAGATTAAAAGAGTCAATTCTCACAGGAGGCTCAAATGCATAATATAAAGTAAAAAAATTCTAATAACATGGATGATGAATAAAACAAGATAATTAAAAAAGTGGGGGGAAGGAGTGGAGGAATACACGAGAGAATATTAGTTTTTCGTTTTATCATTTTCCTCTTAATCTTTTCAGATTTGAGAATAAAGTATTTGATAAAATAAGGATCTTTATCCTCAAGAAATAATTGCAAATTTCGGTAAAATATTCTCTAAACTTTATTATATTTAATGTTTATAGGCTAAAAATAGGCAATGATTTTATAGTTTCTTGCATAGTTGTACTAATATTTATAAGCTAAAAACAGAAAATGATTTGATACAAATATTTTTTTTACTTAAACGAGAACTAAATATACACTTTCATGTCCCAATTATTTATAATTGCGAATTATAGATAAATGGGGAGTTTAAACGATTAGGAATAATGAAGAACACCTGGATATGAATTATTCATGAGAAATTACGTATTTGTATGCAATATTATTTTAGACTATGAAAAGAAAAATAAATTTAAAAAAATGTAACATTTTTTTTATTTTGAGCTTGAGAGTTACTAGCAACATAGGCATGATTTAGAGAGATATCTCATAATTCTTTTGTAGCTCCCTGGTTGAAATACATTAGATTGATAAATAAACTTGAGTTTTATCGAGGTCTCCTCTTATTATCCACAAATGCAGCGACCATTGACACAGTGATATATTGGAGTCGAGCAAGGGCCTTGGCAATCATTATCTGAACTACACGACCATATAACAACATGCCTCGCTTCACCTCCCATGATCATTATTCCTATCAAAGTATAAATACAATCCATCAATGTCAAAGAAGATGTTATTTGTATACATTACATACATAACAACCAAAATACGTGTATAGGTATAATATTTAATGGATGTGTGTTATGTGTATAAGCATATATATGTAATATAAAAAAGACATGAAATTTTTTACCAAATGCAAATATGAGGAGGATAAGGAAAAATGTGACTTGAGCTGATGGTGTCTTCATGTTTATAATTGTATATAGCTTTGTTTATGAATTCACATATGAGTTGATAACATAGCTTTCCTTGATACCTTATTTATAAGTGAACAAGACTTACAATCTTCGTAATTATCTATAAGGATATATTTTGATACAAATATGGAAATATGACATTATGATGTAGATATTATTAACAATATCTTCTGATATTGACATCGAAAACACATGTAGATGAAATGTAGAATAATGGATGCAAACAATATTTGTTTACTATATCTTGTATGATCAATATCCAAACTAAATCTTTTTTAAACATTTGAAAAGAAATAAAATCTCATATTTGGAATCAAATAAAAAAATAAAATGAAATGTGCTACCATAATTAATAGCTTATATTACTAGCTACAATAATCAAACCTAAAACTATATTTGTCAATAATTTGTATTAATAACTACCATTATCAAAGTAATTTCATAATAGTAAAAGTAGAGTTTGAACACAAGATAATCAACAAAACAAATTTTGTCAAATTTCCTAACAAACAAATTTGTTCTTCATAAAATTAAGCACAAAAGGCAAAAATAAATACTCCATATTTTTAAATACATTTAATGGTAAATTCTATAAGGAAAATAATCGTACAAGTTGAAGACACGGGTCAATAACACTCATAAATAACAAATCGCATAAGGTAGGATTTTAAATCATAATTTAATTCAAAAAAAATATATTACATTATGCATCTTAAAGAGATATAAAGAGTGGGTTCTCGGAGGAGGCTCTAATGCACAACATAAAATTAAAGATACTAATAACATAAATGCTAAATGGAATAATATAATGAAAAACGTAAGGGATAAGGGGAGGAATACACGAGAGAAGATGAGTTTTTCTCTAATAATCTTTCCCGATTTGAGAATAAAATATTGGATAAAATTTAGGAACTTTACCCTCAAGAATTTATTACAAATTTTGATAAATCTCAAATAGATGAGCATTTAAAATACTATAATTGAGTGACATGTCACATGTATGTGGCTCTCCATTAAGGGGATTCTTTTCCAAGGAAATTTAGAATAATTATTCATTCTTTGATGTCATGACAAATGTAATCAAATTATGATGTTTTACACTCATCTTGATGTTAACAACAAAATGTTTATCCATTTTACAAAGATTTACAATTTCATTGGTTATGCAGTGAGTGCAATTTTACCACCTCTTTATATTATGGTTAAATTTATACACTAATGAATTTCTATGTTGACATCCTATGAAGAATTTATATTTCAAGCTATGAACTTTTGTGTCTTACAAAAATATATAACAATAAATTTGAGAGATTAGTGAATGTTTTTTTGGAAAGAAGAGATGAAACTTGTATATTCTATTTTTTCGTACTTTTCTTTGTATCGAGTGTGGTGCTTACAAAGAAAATTTCAAGAGAATATATGAATGAATTTACATATGGCTAGTTGAAGAGTGGTTGTAACAAAAAGATATGACTGCTTCAATGACTCTCTAACAACAAGGTTGGTTAGAATTTCTAAATTTGAACGTTTAGAATTTATCTCATATAAGATTTGATACATATTGAAATGTATTTCAAAATATTTCTAATGGAGCTTAAAAGTTCAAATCCACTCACTTGGAAGGTTTTCTAAGTAAAATTTCAAAACCAGATTTAGCAGACTATCACGAAATCATGACATTATGTAATGATATATCTCTTGAACCCGGGTTTTTCATATCAGCAACCAAGTACAAGCTAACAAAAAGTATACTTATAGAAAAGACGCAAAAATATGTGTATATATATATAAAGTTTTACGGAGTCCTTGGTTTTTGTGGAGTGCTAGATTCCACATACGTTCCGCAACTAAAAAATTACGAAAAATATTGCAGAGTATATTATATTTCTAATCATGTTATATTAATATTACTATTTTAATAAAAAATTTCAAATCTAATTTATTTTACAAGTAAAACATGTATATTCTACATTGTGAACATTATTGTTCTACAAACTAAGAATATTATGTAGAACAATATATTTTGTCATATTTTACTTTTAAAATGTATGAGATTTGTAAGATTTTTATTAAAATAGTGATGTTTGTAAAACAACATTAAAAAGTAGTATGTACTGTAATATTTTAAGCAATATTTTAATTGCAGGACATATAGGGACTCTAGGATTCCAACGAAATATGGGACTGCATAGGACTTATATAATAACCCCAAGAATTCTTGTTCTTTGAATCTGTATATGCTTGAGGACAAGCATCGATTCAAGTTTGGGGGTATGTTGAGTGGCATTTATGACACTTTATAACGCTCCACAAAGCTCTGAATTGATGTATTTGTACTCAAGTTGTTGGTTTTTAATGTGTTTTCTAGTGTTTTTGCATTTCAGGCATTAATCCAGAATTTAGGTGAATTAGAATTGATTTGATGCTAATATGGTCTTAGGATGGTGTCTAAGGAATAAAGTCTCGTGAAGACCAACTCATTACAGCAAGAAAAGAAGGCAATTTCAGTTTTTCCAGAAGATCGGCACGCCCGCGCTGTGCTAGCGCGCGGCCGCGCCAGAGAAGCAGAATGTCGGCGCGCCCGCGCTGGTGAAGCGCACGGTCGCGCCAGGTCGGGATTCCAAATTCCTGTTTCAATTAGAAGACTGATTTTCTGGGCTTTTGGATTAATTGGGTTGCTATTTAAAGACAACAAAAAGACGTTTTTCATAACGGAGCTTAAGGAGAAGACGACAAGAAGACATATAGCACAATTCAACGAAGGCGAAGACGATCTAGTTTATTCTTATGAATCTTTATTCTGAGTTGTAATCTTGGATGCTCGTTTCTTATTTTGTTGAACCTAATACTCTGGATTATGTACTTTGTTTATTATTTGTTTTATAAGACTACGTTTATTATACCATACTTTCATCGGACCCACGTTGATGATGAGTCCGATTATGGGCTAATCGTTATCATGAGATTCTAGCAGGTTTATTTATAGATTTCTTTAGTTAATTTGTTTCGCTGCCTTGGTGTGTGGTGATTGTATGATAACCTAGTATTAGTTATGCTTATTCGTCTTATGAGTGTCGCGAACTTATAAGATAGCATGTTAATCTTTAATGAAGCTAAAGTGAATTTAATGGTTTAGAACTTTCCATGATAGCATAGGTTCATATGTTATTGTTATGCATGATACATAGGTAATTTTAACCATCTTACGTGCTCTATGTAATCATGATAGATAAATTGTGCATTAAACTGTTATGTTGTCAAATTCTATAGACATATAGGGTCTCAATATAATAGGTGTCTATTCAGCTTCTATCTCTTTTGTGGATGTCTGGTAGTATGGTATTCGTACAACGAAAGTTGGCGTTTATCAATTTCGTGTTATCTGATTAGTATCATCACCATTACATGCTAAGGTTAAGAACGAAAAGGCTATTGAATGAAGTATTTAATGAAGTTAAAATCCCATTTTTGTGTCATATATTATTCAATTCTCTTTAATCTTTTAGTTAATATTCTCTAGCATATTTCTCAATAGTTAATCGTAGTATAATCAAAACCCAAATTGTTATTCGTTTTAGCATTGAATAATAGCCATATCATTGTTGCATAAGTCCATAAATCATAAAGTTAACCTAAGCTACTCTCCATGGAAATGAACTAGAAATAATTCTATATTACTTGCGAACGCGTATACTTGCGTGAAATATTAGCGCGTGTTTAGCGACTAACAAGTTTTTGGCGCCGTTGCCGGAACCTCGGTCTTAACTTTTAGTTTATGTGTTTTTCATCAGTGATCATTAAAGTTCATTAACTCGGACATTGTTACTTACCTACTTTTTTCCTTGTCATATTTCAGGTACTCTCGCGAGCGTGTATGAATACGCGTTCGCGAGCTCGTAGGAGAACTCTGGATCAAGCCGACGAGGAAGCTGTAGTGATTCGAAGGGAAGTTTTTTAGGATGAAGAGAAAGTAAAAGAAGAAGAGAAAATTGAGGAACCAGTTGTAGTAGTGATGGGAGATCAAGCAGAAATTCCTAAGGCTTTGATGGACTATTCTCAGCCTAAGATCAATGATATTCAGTCAAGCATCATCAGACCATCCATCTCGGCTAACACTTTTGAGATCAAGTCGAGCATGATTAAGATGATACAGAGCTCAGTTCAGTTTGGGGGTTCTCCTACAGAAGATCCCAACATGCACATCAGGGATTTCATAGAGATCTACGACACTTTCAAGTTCAATGGGGTAACTGAAGATGCTATCAAGGTGCGACTCTTCCCATTCTCTCTGCAGGATAAAGTAAAGTACTAGTTACATTCTCTACCACCAGGGTCTATCACCAAATGGGAGGATCTTGCTCAAAAGTACTAAATTATTTCCTATGGTGAAGAATTCTGCAATCAGGAATGCTCTTACTCAGTTTGTATAGTAAAATGGAGAAACTCCGTGTGAGGCTTGGGATCGATATAAGGAGATGCTAAAGAAGTGCCCACACCATGGCATGCCTGATTGGATGATTATAAACTATTTCTACAATGGTTTGGGTGCACATTCTAGACCTATTCTCAATGCAGCGTGTGGTGGAGCCTTATGGGCCAAAAGCTATAATGAAGCTTATTAGTTGATTGAGCTCATGGCAGCTAATGAATACCATAATCCTACGCAAAGAATGTTGCAAGGCAAGGTAACAGGAATTATGGAAGTAGATACAGCTACTGCTATAGCTGCTCAACTTCAAGATTTGACGATGAAAGTGGACTCTTTGGCTAATTATGGAGTTAATCAAATCACTAGTGTTTGTGAACTTTGTGCGGGGGCACATGAAACTGAGCAGTGTGCTATTTCTAGCGAATCAGCTCAATTTGTGAGCAACTTTCAGAGATCACAACAACAAGCTCCAGCCACTTATCATTCCAATAACCTCAATCATCCTAACTTCAGCTGGAGCAACAATCAGAATACGGTGCAACAACCTTATCAGCCATACACAGCAAAGCAGTATAACCCTCCTGGTTCTCAACAACCGCAATATTCCCTAGGCAATAACTTCAAATTTAGCAGCTAACGCAAGCTAATGAAAAATCTAAATTAGAGGAGTTGAGGCTCATGTGCAAGATCCAAGCTGTTTCTAGCAAGACCTTGGAGAATCAGATTGGGCAGATTGCGAATGCATTACTGAATCATCAACCTGGTACGCTTCCAAGTGATACTGAAGTGCCAGGCAAGAAGGAAGCTAAGGAGCATGTTAAGGCAATTACATTGAGGTTTGGTAAGGTTGCAAATCCTTAAAAAGCTAATACTCCAGAATCTGAGGTTGAGGCTGAAGAAGAAGAAGTGTAGAAGGAAGCAGAAATGGAACAAAGGAAGACTACTGTTGAGCACACTCCTCATGAGGGTAATATAGGGGAGAAACAGATATATCCTCCACCTCCTTTTCCCAAGAGGCTGCAGAAGAAAAAGCTGGATAAGCAGTTTGAGAAGTTTATGGTGGTGTTCAAGAAACTTCACATCAACATACCTTTCGCTGAAGCTCTTGAACAAATGCCTAGTTATGCGAAGTTTATGAAATGTATTCTCTCTCGAAAAGTGAAGCTTGATGACTTAGAGACCGTTGCTCTCACGGAGGAATGCAGTGTTGTGCTGCGATAGAAGTTGCCTCCAAAGCTTAAAGATCCTAGAATCTTCACTATTCCATGCACCATTGGAAATGTGTCATTTGAAAAATGCTTATATGACTTGGGAGCTAGCATCAATCTGATGCCTTTGTCAATCTTCAAGAAGTTGGACTTACCGGATCCAAAGCCTACTTATATGACTTTGCAGTTGGCCGATCGTTTTATTACTTATCCACGGGGCATTGTTGAGGATGTTTTGGTTAAGGTGGATAAACTCATCTTTCCTGCTGATTTTGTAATTCTTGATTTCGAGGAGGATAAGAAGATTCCCATAATCTTGGGAAGATCTTTCTTGGCGATTGGCTGAACCTTGATTGATGTGCAGAAAGGTGAGCTCACTATGCGACTGTTGGATCAGGATGTAACTTTTAATGTGTTCAATGCCATGAAGTCCTCTACGGAAAATGAGGAGTGCTTAAATGTGAAATTGATTGATTCTATGATTACTTCAGAACTTGATCAATTGCTAAGGTCTGATACCTTAGAAAATGCCTTGTTGGGGAATTCCGATAGTGAAGATGATGAAGGGGATGAACAATTACAATTTCTGAATGCTTCTCCCTGGAAAAAGAAGATAAATATGCCTTTTGAATCTCTTGGAATGGAGGAGCTGAACAAATCTCCTAAATGCCTCAAGCCATCTATTGAGGAAGCTCCTACACTTGAGCTTAAACCTTTACCTGAACACTTAAGGTATGCTTTTTTAGGTGATTCATCTACTTTACCTGTTATTATTATATCTGACCTTTCAGGTAGTGATGAGGAAAAACTCTTGAGAATTCTGAGAGAATTCAAATCGGCAATTGGATGGACGATAGCAGATATCAAGAGAATTAGCCCTTCTTATTGTATGCATAAAATTATGCTAGATGAAGGTAGGAAGCCTACTGTTGAACAACAAAGAAGGCTAAATCCTATCATGAAGGAAGTCGTAAAGAAGGAAATTCTTAAGTGGCTGGATGCAGGGATCATCTATCCCATTTTTAACAGTTCGTGGGTGAGTCCAGTTCAGTGTGTACTACAGAAAGGAGGTATTAAAGTCATTTCTAATGTGAAGAATGAGCTCATTCCTACTCGAACAGTCACCGGGTGGAGAGTTTTCATGGATTACATGAAGTTGAACAAGGCCATGAGAAAATATCACTTCCCTTTGTCATTTATTGATCAGATGCTTGATAGATTAGCTGGGCATGAGTACTAATGTCTTCTGGATGGCTATTCGGGCTATAATCAAATTTGCATTGCTCTAGAAGATCAGGAGAAGATTACTTTCACTTGCCCATTTGGTACTTTCTCCATTAGAAGGGTTTCTTTTGGTTTATGTGGAGCACCGACCACATTTCAGAGATGCATGATGGCTATCTTCTCTGATATGATTGGTCAGAATGTGGACGTGTTCATGGACGATTTCTCTATGTTTCGCGATTCATTTAATGAGTGCTTGCAGAATCTAGGCGATGTTCTCAAGAGGTGTGTTGAGACCAATCTGGTTCTCAATTGGGAGAAATGTCACTTTATAGTGTGACAGGGTATTATTCCTGGGCACAAGGTCGCTAGTAAGGGTCTTGAGGTGGATAAAGCCAAAGTGGGGGTCATCGAAAATCTTCCCCCACCAATTTCTGTTAAGGGAGTTTGTAGTTTTCTTGGTCATGCGGGCTTCTACAGGCGGTTCATAAAGGACTTCTCAAAAATTTCTAAACCTTTGTGCAATCTTCTGGAGAAAGATGTTTTGTTCAAGTTTTATGACGAGTGCCTAGCTATTTTTGAGTTCTTGAAAAATAGTTTAATCACGACACCTGTCATAACTGCACCTGATTGGTCTAAACCGTTTGAAATGATGTGCGATGCAAGTGACTATGCAGTTGGAGCAGTTCTTGGGTAGAGAAAGAACAACATATTTCATGTGGTCTACTATGCTAGTAAGACCCTAAATGGTGCTCAACTGAATTATACTACTACGAAGAAAGAAATTTTGGCTATTGTCTACGGTTTTGAGAAGTTTCGATCTTATCTGCTTAGGATGAAGGTGACAGTTTTCACTGATCACGCTACAATTTGATGAAGGACTCGAAGCCTAGATTGATTAGATGGGTTCTTTTGCTTCAGGAATTTGAGTTGGAGATCAAGGACATAAAAGGTACTAAAAATCAAGTCGTTGATCATCTCTCTCGTTTAGAGGATCCAAGTGCAACTTCACTGGATAAGATATTAATAAATGAGTCTTTGCCTGATGAGCAGCTGTTTGGAGTGCAAGAGGAAGAACCGTGGTTTGCAGACATCGTGAACTACCTTGTGAGTAATATCATGCCTCCCGACTTGTCGTACGCTCAAAGGAAGAAGTTTCTGTATGAAGTGAAGTGGTATATGTGGGATGAGTCGTTTCTTTTTCGACAAGGAGCTGACCAAATCATCAGAAAATGTATTCCTTACAGAAAAATGGGGGGGGGGATCTTGTGAGATTTCCACTCAACGGCTTATGGAGGACATTATGGTGGAGAAAATACAGCAGCTCGTATTCTTCAAGTAGGTTTCTTTTGGCCGATTTTGTTTAAAGATGCTCATCAGTTCATTTTGAAATATGATCGATGTCAACGTGTGGGTAATATTTCCAAGAGGGATGAGATGCCTCTTAATGTGCTTCTCGAGGTTGAAGTCTTCGATGTGTGGGGAATAGACTTCATGGGGCCATTTGTCTCATCTTATAACCATCAGTACATCATGTTGGCGGTCGATTATGTCTCAAAATGGGCTGAAGTTAAGGCGTTGCCAACAAATGATAGGAAGGTGGTGCTTAATTTTCTTCACAAGCAGATATTCACAAGATTTGGAACTCCAAGAGTAATAATCAGTGATGAGGGGTCGCATTTTTGCAATCAAAAGTTCACTGCTATGATGCAAAGGTATAATGTGAATCATCGCATCGCTAGGGCTTATCATCCTCAGACGAATGGTCAAGCTGATGTATCTAATAGAGAGATCAAGCACATTTTTGAGAAAGTTGTATGTCCATCAAGGAAAGATTGGTCTTTGAAACTTGATGAAGCTTTTTGGGCATATAGAACAGCATACAAGACTCCATTGGGAATGTCGCCGTTTCAGTTGGTTAATGGTAAGGGGTGTCATATGCCGGTGGAGCTCGAACATAAAGCGTATTGGGCTTTGAAGAAGTTGAATCTTGATTTGGATGCACCTGGAAAGAAGAGGATGCTTTAATTGAATGAACCCAATGAGTTTTGACTTCAAACATATGAAAACAACAAAATGTATAAGGAGAAAGTCAAGAGGTAGCACGATAGAAGTCTAGTGCTCAAATCATTTGTGCCGGGACAACAAGTTCTATTGTTTAACTCTCGTGTCCGTCTTTTTCTTGGAAAATTTAAGTTAAGATGGTCAGGGCCTTTCATAATCAAAACTATGTTTCCGCATGGAGCGGTGGAGATTTTTGAGAATGATCTGGGCCAAGCATTCAAGGTAAATGGTCAGATGTTGAAGCATTACTATGATGACACGGCAAACCGTGAGGTGGTTAGTGCCGTTTTATTCTCCGTTTGATCACGTATTTCTACGTCAAGCTAATGACGTAAAGCAAGCGCTTCTTGGGAGGCAACCCAAGTTTGTTGTACATTAGTAGTTAGAGGAAGAAGAAAGAAAGGAGAAAGGCACAAAAAAAATAAAAAAAAACAATTGGGGCCAACTACAGTAGCACGACACGCCCGTGCTGAGGAAGCGGGGCGGCCGCGCCACTTTTCCAGAAACAGAGGGCGGCCGCGCTGCCCCCTGAATCCGAAAAAAATAATAACAGTTGGGAAAAGAGAAAATCGGGGACTTGTTCCAAAAATCAATTTCTACCCGAATTTTACTCTTTCACATCCCAAATTTCCCTCTCCAAATCAAACCCATTATTCCCACTATTCCCATAATCAATTCTTACTTCTATTCCATATTTAATTCTCTTCCAACCTCCTATATATACACACACTTATACACAAACTTCTCCATCACTTCTCAAATTCTCAAACACAATTCACTCTCAAACACTTATCTTTTATTCTCTCTTATTTAATCCCAATGGCACCCAAAAGACAGCGAACTCAAGTAAGTAGCAGCACCACTGATTCTTCGAGTGCAGGTGGTGTGAGGCCAAGGTTTTCAACTCATGAGGCTGAAGCGGAACGAGGCTTCTCTCAAAGCCTACAGCCAAAGAGCGGGGTTTTCTGCCATCGAGGAAAGATGGTAAGTTGTTGGAGATGATCTTGGAGATGGGCTGGGTTGCTTTTTATGAGGCACCCGTTGTTGTGCCCATGAGTGTGGTTAGTGAGTTTTATGCTAATGCAAAGGTGGAGAAGAATGGTTTCACTGTGGTTTGGGGGATGACGATGGAGTACAGTGCTGAGGCGATAAGGAAGGTGATTGAGCAGCCCGCGAGGGAGCCCAGTCAGGATATTTGGAACGAGAAGGCTCCAGAGGAGTTTGATTTAGATTTGATAGTTACTACTCTGTGTGTGCCTAAGACTCATTGAAAGTTCAAGAGGGGAACAACTGATTATTCCACGTTCCCTGCTTCGTGCATGAACAGGTTTACACGTGCATGGAATTCGTTTATTTGTACTAACATCATGCCATCTTCTCGCGTGCATGATGTTACTCTGGAGCGTGCACGTTTGTTATAGGGTATTCTGCAGGGTGACTATGTGGACCTTGGTATGGTTATCCATCAAGGTATTCTGAGATTTTCGTGAGGGAGTACTATGGGATCTATACCCTATGCGTCCATTATGACGAAGCTGTATATGGCAGTTGATGTTCATTGGTCAGCACACGAGCAGCTCCAGATTCCTAGTGCTTCGATTGATAGTTCGACGCTGTTGAACATGACAGAGTGGTATGGTGGGAAGCCCGATCATAAGGGGCTTGGATATTCTTATGACCATCTGCTAGGTGGAAGGCCAGCTCCTCAGGCATATGCCGGTGGCACGGCGCAAGTGAGCAAGGCAGCTTGGAGAGCTGAGTTGGGAGAGACCGGTCCTTCGGCATCGCAGCAGCAGGAGCAGATGTTGGAGTTGGTTTGAGTTTGACGCAATATAGGCGTTTAGCGAGGAGGATGGATTCTATGCATGACATCCATAGTTGGTTTGCACGTGATCTCACCCAGGCACTAGGAACTGCATTCAGAGCCACAGGTGTTGACATCCAGTGGCCAGTATTTGGTGAGGACTCCGTGTATCCACCTCTAGACATGTTTGACACTCCACCCGTTGGGGGTGAGGATCCTGATTCCGAGTAGGTATGCCTGATTCCTTACTATTACCTTCATTGAGGATAGTGAAAATTTTAAGTTTGGGGGTAGTAGTTGAAGGAATATGTTTTGTGTGAGTCGCATATAGTTTGCATATTCATGATAGTTTAGCGCATATATTTGCATATTTTCCATGAAGTAGTTTTTTTTTATTTTTGTAGTTTTTTATGATAGCTTGTTCATATAGTTTCATGCATTTGCATAATAACATGATCCCGTAGATAATTTTTCCGATTGATTTGTGATATTGATGCTAGCGTAGTGATGCCGTATTTAGTGATGTTAAGTCTTGTCGAATTGATTTGCATGCTACAGACAATTATATTTCACTAAGTCTTATAGGTTGCTTGAGGGCTAGATCATGGTCACGGTTTATTTATTTGTCAAGGTTTAATCGCTTGTTTATATTTAGAATTTAGGATATTCTCTTAATAATAGATTAACATGGAAATTTAAAAATTGGAGGGAATTGGATTTTATTGCTAGTTGTTATGGCTAGATGTCAGAACTTCATCTGGGTTCGAATCCTACTTGTAGGAGTACATCTTGGCTCTGTCAATTATGTTATGGCCGGAGTCCCACTCACTAGTAGCCAACTCATTTTATATGAGTAGTCTAGGGTTGAGCGAGATAAAGCGAAACACACTCGTTCAGAAATGTTGAAAAAAAGAAAAAAAACAAGAAAAGGAAAAAAATATATAGGTGTTATGTATAATTGATCACGAGTGGGCTCTTTAGTACTCGAGTTATTAAGTTCTTAGGGGACTTTGTGCCTAGTGACCTAAGGCTTTTATAGTCCGGGATCCGCTAACCTAACGCTCGCTACATGGGTACTATTGTATAAGTCTTTTATGGACCTCACTCATTGCACGGTCAAATAAGTATATTTGTGTTCTTTATGTGTTATGAAGAAAAGCATAAATCCATATGAATTTCCAATATAAGAATTGAAGTGTTATAAGTTATTTTGAGTCTAGCTTTGATTTTATTTATAACCTTACGATTGCTTTGACGAAGTAATGCATCATGATTATTGATCTAGTTGCGATGGTATATCTGTAAGCATTTGCACACACGCACATCTCTGGTTTATAAGTTGATTTGTGGGGTTGATTGATCTTTATGCGAATAATTGCATTTATTGAGATGTTGCTTGTTGATTGGTTTAGTTATTCTATGGGGATCGTTGCATTTATATAGTTTGCATTCATGCATTTTTTGTTTTTTATTCTTTGAGTCTGTTTATGCTTGAGGACAAGCATCGATTCAAGTTTGGGGGTATGTTGAGTGGCATTTATGACACTTTATAACGCTCCATAAAGCTCTGAATTGATGTATTTGTACTCAAATTGTTGGTATTTTAATGTGTTTTCTAGTGTTTTTGCATTTCAGGCATTAATCTGGAATTCAGGTGAATTAACATTGATTTGATGCTAATATGGTGTTAGGATGGTGTCCAAGGAATAAAGGCTCATGAAGACCAACTCATTGTAGCAAGAAAAGAAAGCAATTTCAGTTTTTCCAGAAGACCGGCGCGCCCGCGCTATGCTAGCGCGTGCCCGCGCCAGAGAAGCCAAATGTCAGCGCGCCCGTGCTGGTGAAGCGCGCGCCCGCGCCAGGTCGAGATTCCAGATTCCTGTTTCAATTAGAAGACTGATTTTATGGGCTTTTGGATTAATTGGGTTTCTATTTAAAGACAACAAAAAGGCATTTTTCATAACTAAGCTTTAGGAGAAGATGACAAGAAGACCTATAGCAAAATTTAACGAAGGCAAAGATGATCTAGTTTATTCTTGTGAATCTTTGTTCTAAGTTCTAATCTTGGATGCTCGTTTCTTGTTTTTTTGAACCTAATACTATGGATTACGTACTTTGTTTATTTTTTGTTTTATAAAGACTACGTTTATTATACCATGCTTTCGTCGGAACCCGCGTTGATAATAAGTCCGATTAATGGGCTAATCGTTATCGTGGGATTCTAGCGAATTTATTTATGGATTTGTTTAGTTAATTTGTTTCGATACCTTAGTGTGTGGTGATTGTATGATAAGCTAGTATTGGTTGTGCTTATTCGTCTTATGAGTGTCACGAACTTATAAGATAGCGTGTTAATCTTTAATGAAGCGAAAGTGAATTTAAGGGTTTAGAACTTGCCATGCTAGCATAGGTTCATGTGTTATTGTTATGCATGATGCGTAGGTAATTTTAACCATCTTACTTGCCCTATGTAATCACGATAGATAACTTGTGCATTAAACCGTTATGTTGTCAAATTCTATAGACATATAGGGTCTCAATAAAATTGGTGTCTATTCAGCTTCTATCTCTTTTATGGATGTCTGGTAGTATGGTATTCGTACAATGAAAGTTGGCATTTATCAATTTCGTGTTATCTGATTAGTGTCATCACCATTACATGCTAAGGTTAAGAACGAAAAGGCTATTGAATGAAGTATTTAATGAAGTTAGAATCCCATGTTTGTGTCATATATTATTAAATTCTCTTTAATCTCTTAGTTAATGTTCTCTAGCATAATTCTTAATAGTTAATCAAAGTATAATCAAAACCCAAATTGTTATTCATCTTAGCATTGAATAATAGCCATATCATTGTTGCATAAGTGCATAAATCATAAAGTTAACCTAAACCAGTCTTTGTGGGAATGAACTAGAAATAATTCTATATTACTTGCGAACGCGTATATTTGCGTGAATTATTAGCGCGTGTTTAGCGACTAACAAAAGGTCGTCAAAATTCGAATTCGAACACTTTGACTTTTCCTGAAAATCCACCAGATACTGAAAAAATTAAGTATAAGGTAACATGATTAAAAGGAGTGTTCAATTAAAGGATTATAACAGAGGATCATTAAAGGAATACAAGGTATTAAAGAAGGTTTAGGTAAATCCAAGTGATAAAATCTCGGATATGATCCCTCAACGAGAACGAGAGTTAAGCGAACCATAAAAAAATAATGAGACTAAGAATTAAGCTTGTATAAGGATTGGACAAGTGGCTAGCTAGTGATGTAAGCAAGATGATGTATGCAATAAGGAAGATATTTGTTCTAGAATCATTCTCCACCAAGAATTCAAAACATATTATCAACCAAGTAAATTCACTTCACAATTACCAAAGCATCCAATAAAGAAACTCATCTTCTTCCCCACCCCCCCATTTCCTTCACAAAACTCTCGGCCTCTTTCTTATGGAAAATGAAGTCCAAGCTCCACCCCTTACTATTTTACAAGGTAATTATCTTAGCTTCTCCTTGGTCAGTTACATGCATCCTAGAAGTTTAAGATTTAAATTCCATTCCTAGATTTTTTTATAATTCATCCAAAAAGATGATGAATAATGTTTTTAAGAAACTAATCTTGATTTCTTGATTTAATGGCAAGATCAAGGTTGTTTAGGAGTAGATCAAGGCTCCCATAGACCATTCAAGGCTCTTGAATTGTTTAAAAGCTCCAAGAAAGGTATAAATATTCAATCCATTAGTATTAAGTGGATTATTTGGAGTTATTATGATGATTGGATGATGGATTTACTGTGATAGTTGTAAAAACATGTTTAGATCTTTGTTGTTAAGTGTTGTTGTTGATTATTGGAGTTTGGCGTAGTACTTGTTGTTCTTGATTATTCTTGGCTTTATTTGAATTAGATTCATGATAAAATGATTGTGGTTAAATTATATTGTCTTGTGGTTGTGTTGGGTTGAATTGTGGTGGATTAGTGTTGTTTTGGGATGTTACGAATTTGGAAATCGTTAAGGTATAGCCGTCGTAACGCCCAATTTTCCTTAACTGTTTTGTGCTTAACTTCTGGACCCAATCACGCACTACAATGTCATGCTTAGATATTTTATGATTTAAGATTCGTTTTGATATGTGGTTTTCTTTGATCCAATTTATGGTTTAGGAGAAATGATCGTTTTAAGTAACAGCATTTCGCGAATGAACCCCTACCCCACGAGTAACTTTCAGACCATGTTTAAGGCCCCTAAACGACTTATCGGAACATGATACATTTATGTAAGGTTTATTAGGCACTTGGTACAGTCCTTGCAAAGCATTCACCTTAAAATATTTAATGGTCAATTTTATAAAAATGGTGGAGCCGAGGGTACTCGAGCGACTAATGTAAATCCTTAAGCGTAGAAGCAAGCATTGTGGTATGCATGAGTAAAGTTTAGTTTCTTATGCAACCGAGTATTAATTCTGGATTATGTTGTTATTCATAGGTTACCGGACCCGCTCTAAGCTAAAGTCTACCCCGTAACGCTCAGGCATGCATGTTTTGAAATGAGATATTTCGATTTAAAGTTCAATTGTTTTTAAAGTAGAGCTTACGAGCTGCATAACACCTATGTCAGTGATAAGCAGCATTTTGCGTATACCCTTAGTATAAGGAACCCTAAGTTGAACATTTTTCTAAACCGGGAGGCGATGTTTCTGAGTATATTATATATATAGTTTTCTATAACTATTAATCGAATAAGGTATATTCGATAGTTTTGAATAATAATCAAACATTATTTTCGATTATTCAAATAAAGATTTTACTTTTGTATAAATATATCTTTTGTTAATTATTATTCGTTTCAAGTATTAGTTTCAAAACTTTTATTTCATTTATTTTTTTATAAAAACTATTCTTTATTGCAATATTTATAAAGAATAATATTCAGATATTCTTCTAATATTTTGGAACTGGTTTATTTTATTAAATCATCCTTATCCCAAACAATTTCAAAAATATTTCCTTGTCTTCAAAATGAATTTAAAAGTTAGAGAGGATCCCAAAACTTCTTTTCAAATTTAAGATCTTCCTTTCGAAAGGGTTTTAAATACTCGCTCAAAAATCTGAGGGATCCGGCTCCATGATGTATTTTTATATTCGCAACGAGGTTGCTGTTTTGATAAAAGAGTCTTTAATTACTTGCCCAACGTTCGGGAAGTAAGCCCAATCAAAATTCGTTGGGATAAGTGAAATGGGCTGAGGGAATTCCATCAAAGTGTAAGAGGTTGTGGGACAGTCCATCAATGTGACGGCCTCAACCCCGGGGTCAGGAGTTGACATCACAAACATAATATCAACAAACATGATATAATTCACTTCAATGGTAAAACGTAAACACGACCCCTTTACCAAGATCTTTTCCAGGTTTAAATATGACTTATGTTACAATTATTACAAAACAACATGTTACAAACAATCCCGATAATACAATCTTAATACAGCAACTCAACATACCATCTTTGGTCTGACACAACTACCTCAGCGGAGCTTGATACGGAAGGAACTGGAACCCTGCCCTGACTACAACGGAAAAGCCTCCTAAGAATCTGCAATATTTATATATACAAAACATTTTGCAAGGGTACACAATCAATTGCTCAGCAGTACCACTATATGAATAACAAGTAAAACAATCTAAAATAAAACAGTTATAGGAACATAATTCATAACTTGTTAGAAAACAAGTAAATCATGTATAAGCTGGATATTAACAACTAGCAAGCTCTGTAAAACAATATCACCAGTTATGTGCTGTGTATAAATATCAGAGTCCAATTTTAGCATGCTATTTTCATTTCCAAAACCAGTGTTCCATTACAGGAACCATAAAATCGTCTGTCCCGTTACAGGGACCACAAAACCATTTATTCTGTTACTGGAACCACAAACCGTAATCAGATATGTATTGGATGTTATCTAGGGACGGCTGATCAGGCCTCCATAAAAGTTATCTAGGATAGTTGGTCGGGCTATCACATAAATTGTCTAGAAAAGCTGATCGGGCTTGCACACAAATTAATCGGATCCGCGAAGATTAGTTAGGTCTCTGATTAGCTATGTTAGACTAATCGGTGAAGATAGGGTGCCTAACCGAACTAGCCATTTACGCAACGATATCAAATATCTGATTTATTTTATCCAGTTTCAAGAATCACTTTTACCTATCTCTTGTAAAAACAATTATGTCATAGCACACTATTCAAAACCTCTTTTCCATTTTTAATCACCTTTTTAGAGATAGGTACTTTTAGAAGTTACATTTTCCCAATATATATTTTAAACAACATTTTCCAAATACAGGGGATACGTAACTTAATATGTTTATGTTCTTGTTCGTAAATAAAACAACAGTTTATTCATATATACTGAACCATAAGAGTATGGTCAGGGGTACTTTCCTTGCAGAGTTTACAACTATCTCTAATTAACCTTGGACTGACTTGGACGCTTGTTAGGGAGAAAACACGCGCTAATATTCACGCAAGTATACACGTTCGCAAGTAGTATAAGATATAAATCAGATTCGTTCCCACAGAGACTGGTTTAGGTTAAGTTCAATTTATGCACCTATGCAACAATGTATGGTTATCGCTCAATGCTAAGACAAATAACAAATTGGGTTTTTATTAAACTAAGAGATTATACTAAATTACATTAACTAAGAGAATTGAGGTTGAATTAATATATATGACAAACATGGGATTCTAACTTCATTAAATACTTTATTCAATAGCCTTTTCATTCTTAACCTTAGCATGTAATGGTGATGACACTAATCAGATAACACGAAACTAATAAACACCAACTTTCGTTGCACGAGTACCATTCTACCAGACATCCACAAAAGAGATAGAAGCTGAATAGGCACCAATTATATTGAGACCCTATATATCTATAGAATTTGACAACATAACGGTTTAAGCATAAGTTATCCATAATGATTACATAGGGCAAGTAAAACAGTTAGAGTTACCCACTAATCATGCATACAATACATGAACCTATGCTAACATGGCAAGTTCTAAATCTCAAGATTCACTGTCACTTCAAAAGAGATTAACAAACTATCTTATATGTTAGCTACACACATAAGACGAATAAGCGCAACCAATACTAGGATATCAATCAATCACCACACACCAAGATATCGAAACAAATTAATTATTGAAATTCATAAGTAAATCCGCTAGAACCCCATGACAACGATTAGTTCATAATCGAACTCATCGTCACCATGGGTTCCAATGAAAGCATGGTATAAAACAAGGTCTTAACAAACTGAATAATAATTAAAGTACGAATAAACGAGATCTAGGTTCAACAAGAACGAAAATGAGCATCCAAAGTTACAACTAATTCAAAGAATCACAAGTAAAAAATAAGATCTTCTTTTTCGGAGTTGTTTTGTGCTTCTAGGTCTTCTCCTTGGTATCCCAATCTTCCCGGATGATGAAAACCCTTTTTTTTAAGTATATATATGCCCCTAGTGGACCTGGACCCTTAAAATCGTCAAATTCCACTCAATTGGCTTTTTCTGTGAAATCAGCGACCAGCCGCGCCTCGGGCGGCCGCCTCAGCTCTCCAGGCGGGCGCCTTAGCTCTCCGGGCGGGCGCCTCAGCTCTCCGGGCGGGCGCCTCAGCTCCCGGGCGGGCGCCTCAGCTCCCGGGCAGTCGCCCCACATCCCGGGCGGGCGCCTGGAGCCTGTTTGGAAAAATTTCTGATGAATCTTGTTTTTGCCATAACTTGAGTTCTACTCGTCAGAATTAGGGGATTCAACTGCCCACGCGAAGCTCACGAGATTCTCTACAACTTGAAAATGGCCTTGGCTTCCAAATCTGATCACTTTTTATCATATTTCCTTTAAAAGCTCTTTTCTTCATTTAACTGATACCTGAAATGCAATAACACAAAAACACATCAAAATACCAACAACTTGAGTCCAAAACACCAATTTAAGCTTGTAATAAAGCATTCCAAGTGGATATAAAATCCACTTATCAACGCTCGGCTTTATCGCCTTACTATCAGACTATCCTGGATCCAACTTCAACACTCAGGTCCTTCGCTTGGAACCTTGCTGAGCTTGTTGACTGATCACTAGGTTATCTTTAGTCCGACGTCAACTTTTGGGTTTCCGACTAGAACCTACAGGAGTCGAATTACTCTATGTTAGATGACTAGGTATGCTTGACATATCCTCGCTAACAATCCACCCGTACGTTAAAAAAGCCCGACTCGTAACACACACGTTATTATAATACACATATCACTTAGAGTTCACGTTCTCGATAGTCGGTTCGGTATTCGTTTTCAGAAAATACATATACCCGTCATTTTTGGAAACTAGGGTTATTGGTTTTTGCAAAATACTTCACCATAACATACAATCAGGTTTCGTATACAATCAGGTTTCGTACACACACACACACATACACACACACACATATATATATATATATATATATATATTCGCTCGACGTTTCGATAATTACTGGATATGCTCTCGTATTCCCGTAATTTGATTTTCCGGAATTTGGGCAGCATTTCCTTTATTTATCGGACTAACTCGTCGAAGCAATTCGACGACAAATCTACAACAACAATCCGCAATTCCACAAAATCCCAAAAACCGATACAAATTTAATTAATTAATTATTATTCATATTTTATGTTTTTATTTGTAGGACTCAGAATTAATTCATCACCGTCCATCGTCGACTCGTCGAGGCTCATCGTCGACAGTGGCAAAATTCGGAGGTACCCGAATCGAGATTCCATTCACGAATTTCAGCGATTATTCTAAATATTCTCCGCACGAATTATTTTTCTATCACTAAATTCACTCATTAATTCCTGCTGAAAAATATAAGAAATTCCCAATTAATATATACGTAATAATTTGGAAATGAAAAAAACCAGAACCAAATAACAATCGGCCCAACAAGTAAGGCCCAATTAACCAAACCCAACAGAGAAGCAAGAACACATCACAGAAACCACGCGGCCACGCCACTGCAATGCACACACACGAAACCACATAAACACATACACACAATTGCACACACGAAAACACCTATGTATACATGTATACAACATCACAAATCACCGAGCCAAGGTAACCATAGACACCAACCGGCCAGAACTCACCGGAGAAACGCATCGGCGGTGGAAACAGGGCGGCTGAAATGCAGCGAGGACAGGGGAGCGGGGAGAGGGAATAAAGAGAAGAAAGAGGGAGAGGTGAGGGAGGATTATGGGAGAGAGAGAAAGAGACTTCAGAAAGATGAAGTTGAGAGAGACTAAGAGATTGATAGATAGAGAGATGAGATGAAGAGATAGAGGTTTTTACTGAAAATGAATAAACTGCTATATTGCTCATGTACACTCCACGTGTCCAATTAATTGGACACGTGTCGCTTTTCTTCTGACTGCAGACTCGAATTCAACTCGCTTTTAGCTTAATAACACATAATTTTACGAATAATTATTCATCAAAATAATATCAAAATAATCTTAAAATTTTCTAAATATCCCGAAACTGACAAAATATAAATTTTGTAATTTTTAAAATATTTTTATACGCAACTTATACCCGCATTTAACAATTAAACGAAACAACGCGCGGTTGAATTTAATCCCAACAATTTCCAAAATAATTTTAAAATTCTCGGAATATTAAAACTTAATGAAATATGAATTTCATAAGTCTTTGAAGAATTCTGGAATTAAATACTGATTTTATAAATAAATGAAATCAGAAAATCATTTAAGGATAAATAATTTATGAAATATTGATTTCTATATTTTATAAAATCCCAAAAATAATTATTGAAATTATAAAATTATAAAAAAAAAATTTAGAGACAATCCAAATATTTATGGAAATAAATCTATAATAGAACCACTTTTAAAAGTGAAAACAAATCAATACTGCTCAATAATTATTCACGCATATAAATCCTGCACACCAAAAATCACACATAATTAATAAAACAACACACAACTGACATAACCTATATATATATCCTATTTATTTAATAATTCAATAATCACGCATTTAAATAATACGAAATACACGAGTCGTTATATCCTTCCCCCCTTAAAAGATTATGTCGTCAAAATATTAACTAATTAAACAAGTGAGGATATTTGTCAAGCATATCTTACTCTAACTCTCAAGTAAACCCTTCTACTCCAGGATTCCTCTAAAGTATATTTATTACTGTAGCAGACTTAGACCTGAGGTCTCGCTTTCACGATCTGGAATCTAGATTGATTCATACGTAATATCTGGATTTGAATTGAGAATATAATTCTTAGACATAAATACGTAAAGCACGCTATGAGTATGTTGTAGCTGTGGTGACAGCGCTACCTCATAGGTGACTTTACCTGTTTTCTCAATACCTCAAACGTCCGATATTTCTAGGAATTCTTCCGAGACAAATCTACATTCACCCTTTGTATAACATGAGTTGATTTTATACTTTTCTGAATCAATACTCCATATTTATAATCTAGGAAATTAAATTAGGGCATAATAATTCCTTTTTCTTTTCAATCAGCTTAGACTTAAAATGAACCTCGTACAGTGGTTTCTTATCACTTTCGGGTACTCGAACTTCAACTTCCACTCTCTTCAGTTCTTTCATTAACTCTCAGTGACCTTAATTATTCAATCTTTTCTTTCTGCGCAAGGCTTCTATGACTACACTGGCTTTGCTTAGGTGGTTGTTAATAGAATAATCGGAATCTTTTGTTAATCTCAGCAAAAATTCATACTTGAAATCTTGACGTATAGTTACTTCCTTTCTAATCTTCATAGGGAAATCCTTGGGCATTCTACACGGACTTTTTTAGTCTTTGAATAGCTGAGGATGTTATCAATAAAACAATTATGCTTATCCAAGCACTCCTTATACCATATTCATTTAATCCTCATAGACGAGTGGTACACTTATTAATCCAATAATATCACCAGAACTTGTGATGCTCCTAACTTGTCCTAACCGCAGTCTTTGATATATTTTCAGGCTGGATCTTAAGTCAACCTTTGAGAAATAACGCGCTTCATAAATTAGGTTATATAAGTTATCAATTTTAAATAAGGGTTACTTATTCTTATTTGTCATCTTGTTAAACTTCCGATAATCGGTACATAATCTCATAATTTCATCCCCTTTATCCAATAACATCACTGGTGTACCCCGAGGGTACATCTGGTATGTTCACCTCCCTTTCCAATAACTTCTGTGATTTCTTAACTAATTCTTTCATTCCCACTAGCTATACAACATGGAGTTTGACACTGGTTTAGTTCAGATTACTATATTAATGAGGAATTCTATCCCCTAATCTAGGGTAACCTTAGTGATTCATCTGGAGAGAATCCCGGGAATTCATTTACTACTCGAATTTCTTCCAGTTTAAGTACTTTCTTCATCATATCTCTACATATGGTGGATCTACCTTATATCCTTGGCTTATTAACTCATTTTCTCGCATGATTGGAAGAACTTCTTATCTTGATTCTGCTCTTAGAAACTTACCTTAATATCGGCTTTCGTAGTATTACAATTTGCTTCTTCTGGAAATCAATCTTTGCCTTATGACAGGACAACCCATTCGTTCCTAAAATCGCATCGAACTCTCCTAGCTCAAAAAGTGTCAGATCAGCTGAAAAGAATACTCATGGATTCTAATTAAAAGCTAAGACAGAGGTGACTCACTGAAAGTCCATCTTGATTGACCACATTTATGGTTAAAGGCTCGGCTGAGTCTTCTAGTACTGAATTCATTTTATTCACACATTTCTTTGATATTAATGGCTTAGACGCTCCTGACTCAAATAAAACCGTAACAAGTACAGAGTTGGGAGAAAGCATACCTACAGCTACGTCTGAGTCCTAAGCGTTATATCTCTTGGTCACTTTGAAGGTTCTGGCTGTGATGGATACTGGCCCTTGGGACATGGTACCTTGAGTAGTTGTTCCACAGCTCCTCGCAATATGCCCAACCTTTCCACAATTGTAACAAATAACTCTTGGATTTTCTGGCTTGCATTCCGACGCATAATGAGCCTTATAACCATATTTAAAGCATTGAACATCTTTTTGCACGAACCACTGTGTTTCCGGCCACATGACTTACAATCTATCACCGACTCCACTGACTGGGCTGGAGTGGAAGCAACTAAAGTAGCACTAGACCTAGCCTGGGAGAAACTTTGTCTCCTTGATCTTTTATTCCTATCTCAGACAACCATTTCTGAAACTTCCGACTGGATTTTCCTTGATCTGCTTTGTCGATAACACCCTTAGACTTCCTCTTCTTTTCACCTTTTTCCTTATCAGCCAGCCTCTGATCACCTTCAATTACCAGGGCGGCCTGAACTACGAAAGAATATGTCTTGAGTTGCAATGCCATAACTCCACCGTGAATTCCAGGCTTCAACCCATGTTGGAACCTCCACGCCTTCTGGGTCTCCGTACTTGCATACTCAGGAACTAATTGGGCCAATTCCGTAAACTTGGCCTCATACTCCAACACACTTCTTTCACCTTGTTTCAATTCTAAAAACTCAACTTCCAACTGATTATGTAGACAATCTGGAAAATATTTCTCCAAGAATAATTCTGTAAATCTGGCCCAAGAAACATGACCTTCTCTTTCCAAAGCACGAGTGGATTCCCATCAATAATTTGCCTCATCCTTAAGAAAATAACTCGCATAATCCGTTTTAAGATCGTCACTTACCTGAGTGAGGGTAAATGCCTTTTCCATTTCCTTAAGCCAATTTTTGGCAGCAACAGGGTCCACTTTGCCTTTAAACTCTGGGGGCTTAACAGACTGAAAGGATTTAAAACTAGTAGTTTGGTTTGGCTCTCTTTGTTGATGTTGTTGCTTCTGAATCTGTTGGATTAACTGTAACTGTTGTTGCTGCTGCTGGCGCAACAGATCTAGAATTTCATTTATAGCTGGACCCTCAACAAAACTACTACTATTTTCTTTAGACCGGGTAGCTTTCTTGGGTGGCATTTTCCTGAAATATAGCAGGAAATTTATTCAAAAATATAACTAGAATACATAACTGAAAATATCACCGTTCAAACGGTGCACCTGTGTCAGGAAAATGCTGCTCAATCAAAGCACCCATGTCTTTATTATCAGGATCCATTTATAAAAGTTATCTAGATTAAAAATACTAGCAACAATAGCAACAATGATAGCAGCAGAATCAACAAAAGTGCAGGAAAACTGGAATATAAAGATACTGGACAACATAGTATAACTTCTCAATATAACAACAACCGATTAACATCCCATCACTACCTAAGTGGAACACTCATTAATCCGATATATCGCACAACTGGTTAGTTATGTCAGTCATCAATTACAAAAAGCATCTAGTAAACCGAGTCAAATTTAGAGAGCTCTGGACTCTATTAAACCCACTTGTCCAATATTCAACAACCACTCCTCCGCTGAGTTAACTTTCCTAAAGCTGCAACCTTCGCTATTGAATCCTGAATCATCTCTGCTATCTTCATTTCTAAAGTAGCGAATGGATGTAAAACTTCTATTCCTCCTGACAGTCATCTTTTATTTACTTTCAATAACCCGGACTGTCTAGTTACAAAAGTTATTGAAAAATTCATTACCATGGAATATCAAATGGAATTTCAAACTCAAGGGATTAATGATACAAGGAGGAAAAGTGAAGAAGACATAAATATGACTGAGAGCAACTATACAAGTACATAAGATGGCCAGTCTTAGTACCATACGATTACAACACATAATTCGGTGGCGTCCCGCCAGACCCTTTATCACACAGACAAATAGTCAAATCATATGCATTGTCTGCCCTAATGAACTGATAGAATCACCGAGGTAGGAAATAATGTTTAGATATAAAATACACAAATAGGAATAGGAGATTTGATTTATGATAAGATCAATGAAACCTTAAGTTGCTTAATTCGAGCTTTGACTTTTTTACGGGAAAACAAGCAACTTATTGAACAGTAAACAATTACTCTGGAACAAAGTACATCTCAAGAAATGTGGGAAAGGGTTGAAGATATAAACAACGGTACCGATCTACATATACCATGAGACCTGGCTCTCATAGAAGCCGCTGACTACTAGCATTCCATCTGCACTCACCGAGGTCGCACACTCGATCCAGCAACATCACTTGTCATAGAAAAATATGATATTTAGGAATAACATTGGTCGCTCTTCAGCTGACACATCAAGGATCCGCTCAAATGCTAAATTCTCGCGATCAGACTCGTTTTCTCGAAAGGGATATCTAAAACCTCTATCTGGAATTACCAACGATATATATACTAGGGAGACATACTAAAAGCTAGGGCAGTTCCAGCCAATCCTCGATAGACGTCAAGGTACGCCTTCAAAACCCTCGACTGAACTATTAGACTCGCTCCTCTGATTGAGTTGCTGACTCACAACTTTATGTAAACCTTTCGACACTCCTTTGACTCTAATCATAACCTAAATCAGGGACTCAAACATGTAGCTCTAACACCAACTGTGACGACCTCAACCTCGGGGTCAGGAGTTGACGTCACTAACATAATATCAACAAATATGATATAATTCACTTCAATGGTAAAACGTAAACACGACCCCTTTACCAAGATCTTTTCCAAGTTTATTTATAAATTAGGTTACAATTATTACAAACCAACCCATTAAAAATAATCCCGACAATACAATCTTAATACAGCAACTCAACAGACCATCTTTGGTCTGACACAACTACCTCATAGGAGCTTGATACGGAAGGAACTGGAACCCTGCCCTGACTACAACAGAAAAGCCTCCTAGGCATCTGCAATACATATATACAAAATATTCTGCAAGGGTAAGCAATCAATTGCTTAGCAGTACCACTATATGAATAATAAGTAAAATGATTTAAAATAAAACAGTTATAGGAATAGAATTCATAACTTGTTAGAAAACAAGTAAATCATGTATAAGCTGGATATTAACAACTAGCATGCTCTATAAAACAATATCATCAGTCGTGTGCTGTGTATAAATATCATAGTCCAATTTTAGTATGCTATTTTCATTTCCAAAACCATTGTTCCATGACAGGAGCCATAAAACCATCTGTCCCGTTACGGGGACCACAAAACCATTTATTTCTTTACTGGAACCACAACCCATAATCAGATATGTATTGGATGTTATCTAGGGACGGCTGATCAAGCCTCCATACAAGTTATATAGGATAGCTGGTCGGGCTATTACACAAATTGTCTAGAAAAGCTGATCGGGCTTTCACACAAATTAGTCAAATCCGCAGAGATTAGTTAGGTCTCTGATTAACTATGTTGGGCTAATCGGTGAAGATAGGGTGCGCAACCGAATTAGCCACTTACGCAACATTATCCAATATCTGATTTGTTTTATCTAGTTTCAAGAATCACTTTTACCTATCTCTTGTTAAAAACAATTATGTCACACCATACTATTGAAAACATCTTTTCCATTTTTAATCCCCTTTTTAGAGATAGGTACTTTCAAAAGTTACTTTTCCCCAATACATATTTTAAACAACATTTTTCAAATACAGCGGATACGTAACTTAAAATGTTTATGTTCATATTCGTAAATAAAACAATAATTTATTCATATATACTGAACCATAAGAGTATGGTCAGGGGTACTTACCTTGTAGAGCTTACAACTATCTCTGATTGACCTTGGACGCTCGGCTTTATCGCCTTACTATCAGACTATCATGTATCCAACCTCAACACTCAGGTCTTTCTCTTGGAACCTTGAAGAGCTTGTCGACTGATCACTAGGTTATCTTTAGTCCGATGTCAACTTTCGGTTTTCCGAATAGAACCTACAGGAGTCGAATTACACTATATTAGATGACTAGGTATGCTTGACATATCCTCGCTAACAATCCACCCGTACGTTAACAAAACCCGACTCGTAACACAGGCGTTATTATAATACACGTATCATTTAGGGTTCACGTTCTCGATAGTCGGTTTGATATTCGTTTTCAGAAAATACATATACCCGTCATTTTTGGAAATAGGGTTACTGGTTTTGGCAAAATGTTTCACCACAACATACAATCAGGTTTTGTATAAAATATATATATATATTAAATATATATATATATATATATATATATATATATTTGCTCGACTTCCCGATAATTACTGGATACACTCCCGTATTCCCGTAATTTGATTTCCCGAAAATCGGGCAGTGTTTCCTTTATTTATTGGACTAACCCGTCGAAGCAATTCGACGTCAAATCAAGAACAACCCGCAATTCCAAAAATTCCCAAAAACTGATAAAAAATTAATTAATTATTATTATTATTATTCGTATTTTATGTTTTTATTCGTAGGACTGAGAATTAATTCATCACCTTCCACCGTCGACTCGCCGAGGCTCATCGTCAACGGCAGCAAAATTCGGAGGTACCCGAATCGGGTTTCCATTCACGAATTTCACCGATTATTCTAAATATTCTCCGCACGAAATATTTTTATATCACTAAATTCACTCATTAATTCCTGTAGAAAAATATAAGAAATTCCCAAATTAATATATACATAATAATTTAAAAATTAAAAGAACCGGAACCAAAAAACAATCGGCCCAACAAGTAAGGACCAATTAACCAAGCCCAACAGAAAATTAATCACAGAGAAGCAAGAACACAGCACAGAAACCACGCGGCCACACCGTTGCAACGCACACACACGAACCCACAAAAAATACAGACACACAATTACACACACTAACACATATATGTATACAGGTATACGACAGCACAAATCACAGAGCCAATATAACTATAGACACCAGCCGACCGGAACTCACCGGAGAAACACGGCGGCGGTGGTGGAAACAGGTCGGCTGAAACGCAGCGATGACAGGGGAGCGGGGAGAGGGAATAGAGAGAAGAAAGGGTGAGAGATGAGGGAGGATTATGGGTGAGAGAGAGACTTCAGAAAGATGAAGTTGAGAGAGACTAAGAGGTTGATAGATAGAGAGATGAGATGAAGAGATTAAGGTTTTTACTGAAAATGAATAAACTTCTATATTTCCCATGTACACGCCACGTGTCCAATTAATTGGACACGTGTTGCTTTTCTTCTAACTGCAAACTCAAATTAATTCTGGAATTAAATATTGATTTTACAAATAAATGAAATCAGAAAATCATTTAAGGATAAATAATATATGAAATATTGATTTCTAAATTTTATAAAATCCCAAAAATAATTATTAAAATTATAAAATTACAAAAAAAGTTTTAGAGATAGTCCAAATATTTATGGAAATAAATCTATAATAGAACAACTTTTAAAAGTGAAAATAAATCAATACTGCTCAATACTTATTCACGCAAACAAATCCTGCACACCAAAAATCACACATAATTAATAAAACAACACACAGCTGACAGAACCCATACATATATCCTATTTATTTAATAATTTAATAATCACACATTTAAATAATGCGAAATACACGAGGCGTTATAATCAACGCGTAAGAGGCCGAGCGACGGTCCAACATAAGGTCCTAATGCTTATATCTAGTAAATGATTATCTTATGCATAAAAAGATTTTCAGAAAGTTATCGATAAAGATACTTTGCACTATTGAACAAACTATATATATTTTGAAAGTATATATATTGAATATTTTGCGATTTCATCACGTTAAAGATATCAAACTTGGTTCATTTTCACTTGACCAAGATTTTCATAAATACTATGAGAATGCTCATATATTATTAATCAGTTATATATAATTTTGGTGGGCTGTGTTGCTCACCCTTGCTTTATTCGTTCATCACACAACAACAGCTAGACAAGATGAACAGGACCAAGCTCCCAATTCGCGAACGGATAGGAAACATTCTGCCATTTCCTGTAGGCGTTGATGCCGTTGTGACTAGGACTGAGCAAAAAAATTGATTTAAAACCGAAATCGAAGAAAACGGCGGAAAATTGAACCAAAAAAACCGACCCGAAACCGAAACCGAAAATTAAAAAATTGAACCGATTTAAATGGTTCAGTTCTGGTTATACCTTCTAATCAAACCGATAAAAACCGAACCGGTTACCAATATTAAAAAATAAATGTTATATTTTACATATATAATATATATATTATTTATGAATTTTCTAAAAATTATAATAATATTATAATATTATAAAATCAATTTGTAATATGTTAAGACTTGTAATTGCCCTTTATGAACCCATTTAATATCATTGCTTAATGTTATTTTCCTGGTGAGTTTAGAATTTAGGTTCAGTACTGTTTGAACTAGTGTTTAAGTAGTAATTCTGAACACTCTGAACCTCGCGAATAAAAGAATGGGACAACTGTTCATTTTTTCAGAGTGTCTTCAGCTCCCTAAAGTATTTTACTAAAATTATACTTGAAATTTTGTCAACACACATTTTTTTTGCTTTTATATCTTTGATTGACCATCATAATTATAAGAAAGTCACGGTTTTTAATTGTATTGAGCTGTTGGAGATATGATTTCTGAGGTGGGGTATGTTCAGCATGTTATCTTTAGTTCATCTTTCATATGAATTACTTTTTTGTATTGAGATGAAAGATCCAGTAATTATACAATTGATTATTAGTAGCTTCTTGTGCTTGTTTTTAGCTGATTAATTATCTAATTAGGGCTGAATAGTTTAGTTATCTAATTCCGTGTATGTCGGGGCAAAAAATAGCTCTCAAATATGATTACTTTCACTTTCCCCCAATTTTCCCTCTATGATTTAGAAAATAGTTTTTGCAATTTTCTGTTATAACCTCTGAGTTTATTTTCCTTGTGTTTCTGACTTTGTTCACGGGAAAATTAACATATTGGATGATGAATATTTTCCCGAAGGGTGACTTTGTAGATTGTATTTGTAACCGGAACCGAACCGATTACAACCGTACCGATGTTTTTTAAACCGAAACTGAATCTGAACCAGGGGTTACGGTTTTGGATTTTAGAAATCGAATATATATGGTTGCGGTTCCGGTTTTAGCCAAATCCTGAGCTGAACCGGCCCAGGCTCTCCCCTAGCTGTGGCCGAGTTAGGAACTACCAATAGGCTAGGCGTTCAACTTTTGATGTACCAGACTTATGTATATCTATGAATTGTTATAATGGCAAGGAACATGTAAATTTATTCAGGAATTCTTTTGAGGTGTAATAACTTATAATTTGTGGATGATATGACTTGTACTATTTTTAGTTTCATCTCTGAGACTATAACGTGTGGTGTGTGTGTGTATTATGGGGCCAGTATGCAGTAGTTAATCATTGATTCAAGATTAAGAAGATCATAAGAACTCTTGCCAAGTTCATAGTCAGACTACCTAACGTAGTACTGATAGTTAAAACCCTTACGGGAAACCTTATAAATACCATGATAGTAACATAGTTCGATATCGTATAGGGTAGCAGGGCACCGAACCCTGAGGTTCAGGAGCATCAGCATGATGATGTTTTATTACATGTTTGACATCAGATAGTGGATCCGATGGAGTAACCGAACGAGGGACCGGATGAGATTCATATTGAGAATGTAGCGGTTGAGGATTTTATGCCAGAAGGGATTATTGCTGAGGAGGATCCTGTGGAGGTTCCTGACAAGACTGAAGAAATGATTACTGAGGAATTGATGACCGTAGTCAGGGTGACTACCAGAGGTAGGATGGCCGCGATGGCGGCTCTAGATGATGGAGAGTTACCGAGGGCACAGCCGATAATGAGGACGAATGGAGTGGGGCCTTCCATAACACCGGTTATACCAGTATCAGACCATCTTCAGGAAATTCATATAGACGTCCATGAGGTTCCAACAGTTACTGTTCCCTCTCTGTACAGAGCCCAATACCTACTGAGGAAATGCCTCATTTATATCCTGCACCACTGACACCTGATATTGTGCTCGGTTATCAGGTTGGATCACCCTAGTCTGCACCACCTGCACCCTATGGACTACTAGATGAAACTGTAATATTCGGGATGTATTGTAATATCCCATATTTTCAGAAGTTATTATTATTATTTGATTAATTTTATGTGATTGTTTCAATTAGAAGGAATAAAGTTATGGATATTTTATTCCTGCTTGATGAGGTTGTGTCTTTAACTGGATTAATGTACTAATTGATATGTTGTATTGATCCATGTAGTCATTGTAAAAGTATTTAATTACTTTTATTTTTTTCAAAATTTATCTGAAAGCCGATCAATTTATCAATAACGGTTAATTTAGTTCATTTTACAAGTTGGGGATCGAGTTATTCAGGTTTGCCCTTGTAGCGGGTGAATTGTAAAATATTTAAAAATAATATATTTAACCATTTTGTTACGTGTTAAATCCTCAATACGTGTTAAATTATTCATGCTCTTAATTGTTGTTTCAGTTTAATATTTAAATCAAATTATTTATTATTTTATTTAGTAAATATATCAAAGTTTAATTTTTATAGATATGAATATTATTATTAAAATCATTTTTATGGCTTCATAATTTCAATCATTATATATATGAATTTAGAAAATTTAGAAAATAATATTTCCTCAATTATTTAGCCCAAAATAATTTTCCGATTGTATTTAATTGCGGTCCAATGCTAAATTCGAAATGTAGTAAAAATTGTGAAAAATTATGTTAGGCCTCAATGATACTATGGAAGGGGGTTGAATATAGTATCTACAATCAATTCGATTATAAACACAAGTATGTAACAGAAAACAAGTTTATTCAATATATCAAACTCTGTTACAGTAGGTTTAATCTACTCTCTCAGTGATGTATGATATCACTAAGAGCTGTTAGGGTTACAATGAATAATATTCTCGTGAATGATAACACATATAGTGTAAACCGTAATCTGTGTTTATATACTACACAGTGACAAGATATCTCCTAATTGATATGATATGTCATATTTCCTAAAACACATCAATCAGAGATTATCTACTGTAGTCCTTTAGCTATACAACTCTCCAAGCATATCTTCTTTTGTTTAATCCAGATCCTCTCCTGTAAATTAGCCGCTTTTCATCCCTGAAGTGTATCCGCACTTAAGTTCTGATGTAAGTCCTGATGGCTTAAGTTCTGATAACTTCCTACCTTCAGTAAGTTCTGATTTCCAGTTAAGTTCTGATAGTAAGTTCTGAAACTAAACAAATCATATTAGACATGACATCACAAATATATCTAACAATCTCCCCCAACTTATAAATTATAAAAATATACAATTTTATAGATTTGATGATGTCAAAAACATTTAAGTACAAATGCATTGAGAGTTTATATGTACAACTAAATACAACTTACAATCCATGCAGCTTTTACCAAATTCACTGAATCAGCCTGAATCTATAATGATTCCTTACAAAGTCTGATACCAGCTTGGTCTCTGCATTTCTTTTAACTTCAAGTAACTGATCTTTGACTTACTATAGCTCTGAGTGCAGAAATTGGATTTCTTTCAAGTCCATCTCCCAGTCTGATTACCCTTTGATGTGTAGAATCTTCATTATAGCATAAGCATCTTTCTTTTAGAATTACTTCTAAATTAGCAGAATTCTTCCTCATAGGAATTTCTCTTCCATCATCCTCAGTCATCATTGGAGTATACTCTATCATTCTTGCACCAGAAATTCTGAGTAAATCTCTTATTATCTTCAAAATATATTCTGACCATTTCCTGGTAACATCAGAATTTACCTTCAGTAGATAATGAATATATTGGAGTTCTTTGACAGATTTCGTCAGCACATCAGAGTCAGATAATCTATAAGTTCTGCCATCATTCAGAAATAAGATCAATTTCTCTTTTTCTTCATAACCATCATGAGTATCCATCACTACTTGAGCAAAAAGCACTTTGTCAAGGTGCTTCTGTGTGATCTCTTCATATGGCTTGTCAGTCAATGTGAATGGATCTCTAATATCAATTTATATCCCAGTTTGGAATTTCTATCTGTCAGAACCTAATCCAGAAGTGTCTCTAGCTTTCTTGGCTTTTACCCCAAATGATGCAAGTTGATTCAACATCTGATTTGTCTTAGGCTGAACTGGAATAGACTTGTTCCATAGCAGCTTCTTCTTGTCTTCTAATGTTAAGCTGTCTATGTCAACTTGAGCAGTGTCAGAGGTTGATGTCTTGATGAATTGGTCAGGATTTATTAAGTTCTGAACTTCTTCACTCTGAAAAACTTGAGCTATGTAAGAGGTTGTCTTAGATTCTTCTGTCATCCTCTTTCTCTTCAGAGTTTCAACTATTTCATCTTCAGCAGCATCATCATCAAAGACTTGAACTATCTTGCACACAGGATCCATCAGAATTTGAGGAATCTTCATCTTCTGTTTCTTGACTGTCTCCCCAACTTTTCCTTTTCCCTTGTCTTTGGGATCAGTAGTAGTTTGAGATCTAGTCCTTGATCTAGGAATCTCTGTGGCAGATCTTTCTCTTATCACAATCCCCTTTTCTTTTGGCCTTGGTGGCTTTTAGCATCAGAAGCTTTTGGCTTGGGTGTTTTCTCTTCTCAACAGCAAATTTAGCTTCTTCTTCCCTTAATTCGTCTAAATCCACTCCTGGATTATCCTTAAGGAATAGTCTCTTGGCCAATTCTTCATCAACAAATTGAATTTTGGGATCTTTGTAGAAGAATGTTGCTTTCTTTCCTTTGAATTTCAAAGTCTGCAAAAACTTCTGTGACTCTTGGCTTCCAGCTTGGACTATCACATCAGAAGTAGTTATTAGAACTTGATCATCAGTATTTAAAGTATCAGCATTTCTGATCAACAAAGGAACATCCTGATCTGTTGGATTCTTTTCTTCCTTATTCCTCCCTTGCATAGCAGATCTATCAGAGTTCTTGCTACCAGACATTCTCTGATGAGAACTTTTCTATTGAGTGGGAATTCTACTCAGCTGCTTCCCTTGACTTTGAGCTCTACTCTTTTCAGAGTTTCTCTGGTCATCTCCATGATCATCCTTTTTCTTCAGTGTTTGGCTTGGTGAGCATTTGGACTTAACTACCTTCTCCCCCTTTTTGGCATCATCTGTCAGGAGTAGAGAAAGAAGGAGTTCCACTGAAGATTGGATCTCATTTAACTGAGTCTGTTGAGCAGCTTGATTTTGTAATACCTCATCCAGTTGGGCCTGCTGCTTGGCTTGAACAAGCTCAATAGCATCCACTTTTTCTTGAATTGGTCTGATAAACCTCTTCTTATCTCGATCTTGCATCATGGCTAGCTTATTAGCTATTTCCTAAGTTTAATAACCTTTGCATGAGTCTTGGAGTGTTGACCTTGTAGAGTTCTTGTACTGAGAGCAGTAACCTTTAGTTGATGCTTGAAGTCAGAACTTGTCAGCAACTCATCATCTTTTGAAACATGTTCTGTCAGAACATGTGGGCTGGGAATAAAATCAGTATCATTCCATTTATGCATCCACTCAGCCCCTCAAAAGGTTTCCTCCCATGGAACTGGATCAGCCTCTTCCTCAAACTGGAATAATGCCTCCTTTCCTGTAGGCACTGGAGTGTTTATTGGAGCTGACTCTCCAGAACCTGCTAGAATCTCCTCATCTTCAGATAACACTAAGGTGTGTGTAGCTGTAGGAGACTCTGAAGCAGTTGCAGCTTTGTCTAAATTCTGATCTTCAGTTCCAAGATCAAGAATTGGTGTTGTTGGTATATCAGCCTGTAAAATTGGAGAAGTAACATGAGTTGGCTATTTTATAGTTGGAGCTTCCAAATATAGAACAGTAGGTATATTCAAATTATGAATATCTATTTCAGGACTTGTCTCTTGTTCTTCAACATCATCTGTAGCTTTGATTGGAGAGTGAGGTGGAGAAATCACAGATTCTTGTACAGGTTCTGATATGTGGACTTCAGGAATTTTAGATTCCTGAATCAGAACTTCTTCAGCTGCTGGCAGGGCTTCAATCACAATAGGTTCGGATGAGATCAGAGATTCCTAATCCCCTTCCTCAGCATCTTCAGCATCCTCAGATTGAGTTTGTGCATTATGCACACCTGCTCTCATCTTCCTCAATTTTGATTTTCTAGATGGAGGGGTGACATGATCTGTATCAGAATGTGAAGACCTCTTTCTTTTCTGAATGCCAGAAGCTTCAGCTGCTTTCTCCTTCTGAAGAGTTGACTCTTCAACTTCTTCTGTCACCGGTTCTGATGCTGGAACCTGGACCTGTTCTTCCTCATCTGATTCATCTCTCAGAATCAGCCTTCTCTTTCTCCTTGGTGGAGATTGAGGAACAGATTTAGCTCTTGAGGTTTTGGGTCTGGAGGATGTGTCAGATTTTACAACTGGCACCTTTTGAGAAGTACCAGAGGTTGGTTTGGTTTTGGATTTGGGTATGGACTGTGAAGTGCTGACAACAGGTGCTGATGTTGGTGGTTGTGAGGTAGACTGTGGTTGTTGAGTAGTGGATGGTTGTGATGGTGCTACATCAGGGAATATGGTTATGTAAGTGCCTGGGATAGTGTTGACTAAGAACTGTTTGACAGATTGGGGTATTTGGAGAGGTCTTAGTACTTCCTTCTTGTTATCAGCAGGTAACAAGTCAGTAAATGGCCTTTTATGTAACTTAAAAGGTTCCATTAGGTCAGTGAACACTTGTGGCTTATCAGGACAAAAATAACTATAAATTAATTGACAGAACCTAGCAAAATATACTACATTTGCATCTTCCTTCATTCCGTCACCAATATAGCCTAACACAGCAGATGCATAATCAAAATAAGTCTGATTAAGAAGTGCATACCCTATTTGTTGACTCATGATTGGAATGGCATCGAAATTGGAGTATTTGTTAGCAAAAGTCTTTGTGATGCAATCAAAGAAGAAGCTCCATTCCCTTCTGATGTAAGGCCTCTTCAACTGTCCTAGCTTAGACAAGCTTTTCCATATCCCAAGCTTGCCATCATGTTCTGAAGAACAGATTCTCCAGGTGATGAGTTATAAGTGTAGTTTTCAGGCAGATGAAGAGCCTGCCGCACTGTAGTAACAATAACCATATACTCATCTTCTCCTGATGAGAAGATGATGCTTGGAGATCCAGTTTCACCTCCATCATCATAGATTCCAGTCTTCCAGAACTCCAGCACTTATTTACCAGAGATTGCTTGAGGTTGGTTCAGAGCATACCCAATCTCACTGTGAGCCAAGAAATCCTGAACAAAGTGAAGTTCTGAAGGAGCTTCATCCTTGTTCAAGATAGCAGAGTAGTTGTTTGGGACAAACTTAGCTCCATTAAAAATAACATCCTTTGGTGCCATTTCTGTTGTAAAATCAAGTAAAAGTTTGTGTTTGCAAGGTGTTTGATAAAATGCCTGTAAGAGAACGTCAGAAAATAAGAGAGTAAGAAAATAAGAGAGAGAGAGAGAGAGAGAAAATAGAGTAAAAGAGTGGGTAAAAGATTGTAAAATCTTTTATCTATGATATTTATACTCTGCACATGGTAACGTCTCTTTTGAATTAGAACCGGCAGTTTTTACACTTGGCAGCGTGTAATCAGTCAAAACATAAATAGTGGGCACAGTAAACATGCAGTAATTATTACACACATGCATATACCAAAACCAACACGCAAACCACTAACAAATGATTATGACTGTTTTTATCTCACCTAATTATTTTTCTGTAAAATATAACCGTTACAGTAAATACTAAAAATAAGTCAGGTAAATAAATAATGCCACGCAAGCATCAGGATTTGCATCAGAACTTGACTATTATCAGAATGTAACGGTCATCAGAAAATGGCTTCTGTACTCAAATAGTGAATGACTATTTCTGTGTTTCTTCACACAAATACTGACTGGTTTCTTCAGAGTTTAATCAGCAGAACATAATCGGAACTTGTCCTCAGAATTTATACAAATAGTACTTAACTGTTTATCAGGAACAACTTATTCACCATAGTAATTTTCATCATTCATATGTAGTGATAGTGTGTGTATGTGCAAATGATCAAATAAAGATTAAAGTCTAATAAACTTCAGTATATCTTAGAAATAAGGCATAACTAAGAAAAATGCTTAAAATATATCTTGAATTGTGAAGTCTAATATAGAATAAAGTTATGCAAGAATCCACCTCAACTGTTTGTGCTTATTTTATGCATCTTTTGAAATTCTTTTGACAAGGGCTTCTCAGTGTAAATGAGTTACAACTGCCATCAGAATTAATGTTATCAGAATATTTTTCCAGTAATCAGAGAATATGAAAAGTCACCAAGAAAAATTAATTTGCTTTTCTATTGCATATAACTTAATACCAGCAATGCACACCTTTCACATAAATTACTCTAGATCTCAAAGGAGTACCTGATTTCAATTTTTTCTTTTCTTTTATTTTCTTCAGATAAGTGAGGCTTATAAAGCATGTAGTTCATTCTTAAGATTTACTGACATCAGAATTTGACAGATAAGAAGCAATAATCTAGTTTGTGACTTAGTAATAAGATACAGGAAGTAAATTTGACTAAGATCAAAATCAGAATTTGCTTGTGTTATTGATTTCCACATAAATAACTAATTCAAACATGGGATACATAGTTTATTAAAGACTACTAAGTCAGCATCTAACAATATAATCCTCATTGGATTGAATAGTCACAGAACATTCAAAACACTTTCAGAGTTTATAGAATCACATCAGATAAGAAGTAGTGTTTAATATATTACAATTTAAGCACAAATTATATTGAGATAGGAAAATATGTAAACACTGATCATAAAGTCTGATGTATGAGAACAAAAACTAAACAGATTTTGAGAAAGAACCTGAAACCATTCCAAGTTCATTTACCAGTGTTGTAAAAGTAGCTTCACATAGTGGTTTTGTAAAGATATCTGCTAGTTGTTGATCTGTTGGAACAAAATACAATTCCACTGTACCTTCCATCATATGTTCCCTTATGAAATGGTACCTAATGCTGATGTGCTTTGTCATTGAGTGTTGAACTGGATTTCCTGTCATAGCAATAGCACTTTGATTATCACAGTAAATGGGTATTTTAGAAAATTCTAACCCATAGTCCAGTAACTGATTCTTCATCCACGGAATCTATGCACAAAAGCTTCGTGCAACAATATATTATGCTTCTGCAGTTGATGTGGAAATTGATTTCTGTTTCTTGCTAAACCAAGAAACCAATCTGCCTCCAAGAAATTGACAGCTTCCACTAATGCTTTTCCTGTCTATTTTGCATCCTGTAAAATATGCATCTGAGTAACCTATTAGCTTAAAATCTGATTCCCTAGGATACCACAATCCTAGATCAGCTGTACCCTTGAGGTACTTAAAAATTCTTTTCACAGCTATTAGATGAGGTTCTCTTGGATCAGCCTAAAATCTTGCACAGAGATAGGTAGCATACATGATATATGGTCTACTTTCAGTTAAATAGAGTAAAGAGCCTATCTTACCTCTGTAGTTAGTAATATCTACTGATGCTCCAGTATCTTTATCTAACTTGGTAGAAGTGGCCATGGGAGTTGATGCAGTAGAACTGTCTAGCATTCCAAATTTCTTGAGTAGATTTCTGGTGTACTTGGATTGACTGATAAAAGTACCTTCTTCAGTTTATTTGACTTAAAGTCCTGGAAAATAACTCAACTCTCCCATCATACTCATTTAATATCTTGACTGCATTAACTTGGAAAATCTTTCACAAAGTTTTATATTTGTAGAGCCAAAGATGATATCATCAACATATATTTGTACCAAAAGTAAGTCATTTCCATGGTTGAGGTAGAATAAAGTCTTGTCAATTGTGCATCTGTGAAATCCACTTTTCAGAAGAAATTGAGCTAGAGTCTCATACCATGCTCTAGGAGCTTGTTTAAGGCCATAAAGTGCTTTGTCAAGCCTGTAGACATGATTTGGAAATTTTGGGATCTACAAAGCCTGGAGGTTGTTCAACATATACCTCTTCTTCCAATTCTCCATTGAGAAAAGCACTTTTCACATCCATTTGAAAATCTTTAAACTTCTTGTGAACAACATAAGCCAAAAAGATTCTTATGCCTTCCAATCTGGCAACTGGAGCAAATATTTCATCATAGTTAATACCCTCCTGTTGTGAGTAACCTTTAGCAACCAGCCTTGCTTTGTTTCTTGTAATTATGCCATCACTATCAGTTTTATTTCTGAACACCCATTTTGTACCAACAATTGATCTGTCCTTTGGTCTTGGTACTAGGGTCCATACTTTATTTCTTTCAAATTCATTTAACTCTTCTTGCATTGCTTGCACCCAATCAGCATCTTGAAGAGCTTCTTCCACTTTCTTTGGTTCAGTCTGAGATAGAAAGGAATGATAGAGACATTCATTGGTTGTTACTATTCTAGTTCTGACACTTGCTTCAGGATCTCCAATTATTAAGTCAGGTATGTGTGATTTAGTCCACTTCCTTGCAGATGGAAGTTGATCTCTAGAACTGGATCCTCCCCATGATCCATGATATCTCCATCAGCATTTTCTGATGCTCCCCCTAAAGTTATGCTCTCTGAGATTCCAGAATTTGAGTTGGATCCTTCAGGAATTGAAGAATCAGAGTTTCCAGAATTGTCAGAATTTGGCTCATCAGAACTTGATGAATCAGAACTTGAAGAGCCAGTGACTGGTTCTGATGCTTCTTGAGAGTCTTGAGATGTGGTGTAACACCCCCAAATCCGGGGTCGGGGATCCGGGTTGTCACGAGTTCCATTTCCCTTAATAACACCCAATCTTAATAAACAATCAAGTACTCCGTACTGTGACCCCACAATAAACACACACACCACAAGTTATAGTCTCAGAGATGAATATCCAAAAATAACACGAGTCATTTTATTCCACAATTATTTGCCATTACACCTTAAAAGGGTTTCTGAATAAATTTACATTTTCCTTGCCATTATTACAATTCATAAATATACATAAGTCTGGTACATCAAGAGTTGAAAGCCTAGCCTATTGGTAGATCCTACCTCAGCTACAATGGCATCAACGCCTACAGGAAACTGCGGAATGTTTCCTATCCGCTCACAAATTGGGAGCTTGATCCTGTTCATCTTGTCTATCTGATGTTGTGTGATGAAAGAAGAAAGCAAGGGTGAGCAACAAGCCCACCAAAATAATATGTATAATAATTAACAATATATGAGCATTCTCATAGTACTCATGAAAGTCTTGGTCAAGAAGAAATGAACCAAGCTGATATCTTAACGTGACCAAGTCGCAAAATATTCAGTATATATATACATATACTTTTCACAATCTTTGAAATCCTCTAACATGTATAATATACACAGAGTTCCAGTTTATAACTGTATAAAAATATCGTTGCAAGGTGATCTCGTATATCTAACCTTGTCTCAACGTTTTTCTGAAAATCTTTGACATGCACAAGATAATCATTTACTAGATATAAGTTTAAAAGATGAAGTTACAAGATACTCCAATATACTTATATCTTTTCCAAATACTGCTTGAACTACCACCGTTCAAGTTATAATAAGCTTTCAACAGCTCATCACATAGATGAGACTACAAGACAAGATTTGAATAGATTAAATCTTTAAAATATCATCAAAATAAAATGAAGTTATGAGATACTTCATTTGATGCAAACATCATTTTGAAAACTCGACCCTGCCAACACTCAACAATCGCCCAACCGTAGCCTTTCTATCGAAGTGCTCTGGGTAGTGTTGCAGAAATATCCAATTGGATGATGAACTCATTACGGGAGTTTGCCGCGCCAGGAAGACCACTTACGATGATCAGTCGTAGTAGTGCAACCCCACCATTTTCTACATGTAGAGGAGAACCTGTCGGATTTACTTGTCAACCGAACACTGGACTCCTAAGGAATGTACCGTCTTAGCAGAACTTCCAGGCCATTTGGGCCAATATAATAGGGCTGGGCCGGCGCCACTCGACCACTTATGCCACTCCTAGTTCAGATGAAATCCATGACTCTGAAACGTAAAGCTCGTCCCCCCTTTCCCCAAGTAGAAACTTGTTGATACGGCTCCACCAAGAAGTCGTATCTAGTTGGAAAGGAAAACTCACCAATATTTCCCAGGCGATGCCTGTTAATGGATTAACTTGTTCCAAGAATTTTACTTCCCGAGTGTTGGGTAAGTAATCAAAAACTCTTTTATCAAAACAGCAACCTTGTTGCGAATATAAAAACCCCACAAAGCCGGATCCCTTAGGTTTTGAGAGAATATTTAAATCCCCTTTAAAAGGAAGATCTTAAATATAAAAATGAGTTTTGGGATCCGCCCTAACCTTTAAAAAATCATTTTGAAGACTCGAAAACACTTTAAAGAGTGTTTGGAGTAATGCTGATTTAATGAAATAAATCAGTCCCAATATATTAGAAAATATCTGAATATTATTATTTAAATAATATTCTCATAAAGAATAATCTTTATAAAAATAATTGAAGTAGAAGTTTTAAAACTTATACTTGCAATGAATATTAAATAACCAAAGATATACTTATACGAAAGTACTATCTTTATTTGAATAATCAAAAGGGAGTTTGATTATCGACACATTATTCCTTAATAAAATAAAGAATAATAATTAGTAATTAATCGGAGTCATAAGTCCTCGAATGAATATTCAAAATAATATTCATTAATAAAATAAACGGAGTCATAAGCCCTCGAATGAATATTCAAAATAATATTTATTAAATAAAATAAACGGAGTCTTGAATGAATATTCAAAATAATATTCATTAATAAAATAAACGGAGTCATAAGCCCTCGAATGAATATTCAAAATAATATTCATTAATAAAATAAACGGAGTCATAAGCCCTCGAATGAATATTCAAAATAATATTCATTAATAAAAATAAAGTTATCGAATAACCTTATTCGAATAATAGCCTTGAAAACTATTCATATATATATAAATATATAAATATATACTCGGGAACATCGACTCCCGGTTTTAGAAAAATGTTCACCTTTGGGTCCCCTATACTAAGGGTATACGCAAATACCGCTTATCTCTAGCATAGATATTATCAACTGAATCAACAGATTTATGTATCAAGATTACGAAACAGGCATGCATATATACCATATCACATGCTACAATATATCGCAAGAATTTGCTAATTAACCATCATGCATTTATCACAAGACAATGCATATACATATATACATCACAACAACAGTATAGCGGGTAGAAAACTTTCCTGAGTGCTCCCGGATAGGCTTAAGCTTAGAGTGGGTCCGATAACCTATGAACAACAACATAATTCAGAATTAAACCCCGGTCGCTTAAGAAACTAGACTTTAACCATTTAGAGTCCTAACGTTCGCTTTCGCGCTTAACAATTTACTTAAGTCGCTCGAGTATCCTCGGCTCCACTATTTTTAATAAATTAACCATTAAGGGTTTTAAGGCAATTCTTTCGCGAGTGTATTACCAACTTCCTAATACACTTTACATAAATGTTTCATACTCCAATTAGCCCTTTTAGGTCATTAACATATGTTTCAAAGTAAGGCGAGGGGTAATGGTTCGTTCGCGAAACGTCGTTACTTAAAACGGCCATTTCTCCTAAACCGTACATCGGAATCAAACGAACCACATATCAAAACGAAGCTCGTAACATGAAATATCTAAACATGGCAATGGTAAAAACCTAGCAGGGAGTTCTCGGGTATTAATGTTATGAACAAAAGCAGTCTAAAGTAAATCGGACATTACGACGGCTATGTTTACGCGATTTCCAAAATTTTTACCATTCCAAATCATATCAATCCAACTACCAATCAACAACAACTCAAGATACACATCAATGCTACTTATTTCAGTCATAATAAGCTGAAGGATCTCAATCCAATCATATATTATAACATCTCCAAATTCAACTAAACTACTTAACAATTAAGCTCGAATCATGCTTATCATTCAAATTACTACTCATCCATCCAAACCATCTCCAAACTTCAACATTCAAACTTATTACTAAAGGGTGTGAAGATTTATACCTTCCTTGGGAGATGTTAAGTTGCTAGAAAGCCTTAGGGAGCCTCCTACAAGCTTGATCTTTCCAAAGAAATCAAGAACACAAAGTTAGGCTTTGAAGTTTCTAAAAGTCCGATTTAAAGAACTGTAAAAATGATGGTCTTACCATGCTTATTTGGAAGAGACTTGTGAACAAGAGTTGTAGGAAATCTCAATACCTTTCCAACGAGCTATAGAACACAACATTTGAGTGAGTATTGAAGGAGATATGGCAGTTTGAAGTTGCTGGGTTTGTTTTAGCCGAGAGCTTTCTTCTTGAAATGGGAAAGTCAACTTCTAATTTTTGTGTTTTATGATATTTGCTTGGTTGCTTCTCCTTTTTGCCTTGGAAAATGTTTTAGCTTTTTACCATGGTAAATTTTACATGGCCCAAAATCAACCAACAAAACAAAACCCCTTGCCATGCTTATGTCATCTTGCACATGTCATAATGCTTCCACTTGTCCACACCTTGTTGGTTTGATGACATCATCATCCCTAACCTCCTTGATTAACTCCTAATTGCTTGCCTAATGACCGCTGATCTATTATACGGTTCGCTTAACTTTCGTTTTCGTTTATCGTTTGAGGGATCATACCCGGGATCTTATTACTTAGGTTTCTTTAACCTTTCTCAATACATTATATTCCTTTCATGATCCTCTCTTATAATCCTTGAATTTAAATCCTTTTTATTCTGTTACCTTATACTCAATTCTTTCCGTATCTAGTGGATTTCCGGGGAAAATCAAAGTGTTCGGAATTGGATTCTAACGATCTTTACATACACTTATATACCACATAGAGTACTAATAATATCCCAGAAGATCAATAACAGAACCCCTACATAGTGTGGCATGAAAAGTTTTCTCATTCAGTATAATCTGCAAAATCACTATTCATAAGGGTTTCAAAAATTTCCAAAAATTGGGGTTATTACATGTGGTATGATCATCAGCTTGCTCCCCCTGAATAGGTGCATTTTCCTTTGGAGCAGTTACCACAGTTTTAATGACATCAGAATTTAACCCGTCAGAACTTACAGGATCAGGATTTAGGTCATCAGAATTTACAGAATCAGAATTTACATCTTTATTTTCAAATCTCAGCTGATCATGATCATTGAAATCTTCAAGTCTAGTAATCTTTTTATCATCAAAATATATATTGATAGATTCCATGACAACCCTTGTTCTTAAATTATAGACTCTGAAGGCTTTTGTGGAAAGTGGATATCCAACAAAAATTCCTTCATCAGCTTTTAGATCAAATTTTGACAGCTGTTCAGGATGAGTCTTAAGAACATAACACTTGCATCTAAATACATGAAAGTATTTCAGATTTGGCTTCTTTTTCTTCACCATCTCATATGGTGTTTTTCCATGCTTTTTTATGAGTGTAGCATTCGGTGTAAAACAAGTAGTCTGCACAGCTTCAACCCAAAAATAGGTTGGTAGCTTTGCTTTATCAAGCATAGTTCGTACAGCTTCGATAAGAGTCATGTTCTTTCTTTCTACAACTCCATTCTGCTGTGGAGTTCTAGGTGCAGAAAATTCCTGCATTATTCCTTGCTCTTTGCAGAACTCTTCCATGATTGAATTCTGGAACTCAGTGCCATTATCACTTCTTATTATTTTAACAGAATCTTTGACTAACTTATCCAGCTGTCTGACATGATCAGTTTGAGTAGATGCAGTTTCATTCTTCTTGTGCAAGAAATACACCCAAGTGTATCTTGTGAACTCATCCACTATAACTATAGCATATTTCTTCTTTGCAATAGACATGACATTGACTGCACCAAATAGATCAACATGCAGTAAGTGATAAGGCTCAAGAATTGAGGATTCAGTTTTGCTCTTGAATGAAGATTTTCTTTATTTTGCCTTTTGACATGAGCCACAAAGACCATCAGGAGAAAATATTGATTTTGGCAGTCCTCTCGCAAGATCTTTCTTTACTAGCTCATTTATGTTGTTGAAATTTAAATGAGAGAGTCTCTTGTGCCAATTCCAGCTTTCTTCAATTGATCACTCTGCTTAACAGACAGATTGCAAAACCATCAGAATTTGTTGAAAGTCTGGCTTCATATATGTTACCATGTATGTAACCTTTCAGAACCACTTTGCCTGTAGAATTACCTACAACTTCACAGTGTTCTTCAAAGAAATCCACATGATAACCTCTGTCACAGATTTGAATCACACTTAGCAGATTGTGTTTAAGTCCTGAGATAAGAGCTACTGTTTCAATTATGACATTCCCAAGATTGATATTCCCATATCCCAGAGTCTTTCCCATGTTTCCATCTCCGTAAGAAACTCCTGGGCCAGCTTTCTCCGTAAAGTCTAATAGAAGGGCTTTATTTCCAGTGATATGTCCTGAACATCCACTGTCCAGAACCAGGATGTTTTTCCTGTTGCCCTGCAATTATAAAGACCACTATTGATTAGTTTTAAGGACCCATACTTGCTTGGATCCTTTGGCCTTGTTAATTTTGTTAGCATTTACAGCGAATTTAGTTTCAGAGTTTATGCTAACATGCTTTTTATCAGACTTTATATCAGACTTTGCATCAGAATTTATACTAGAAGGAATTACACTAATTTTCTTTAAAGAAGGTTTTATTTTATAATAATCATAGTACAAACTATGATATTCCTTACAAGTATAAACAGAATGCCATAAACTACCACAATGAAAACAAGGATTTTATGGTTTAAACCTAACAGACTGACTCTTAACTCCTGATCTAGGAGGTAAAGAGTTTATGTCTTTATTTTTCCTGTAAAAAGAAGCAAGATGGTTAAAGTTTCCATAATTATAGCATTTCTTTCTAGGAGCATTATGAACAGGCATATAATTATTACTTTTATTCACACCTTCCTTTCCATTCCTATTTTTCCTAGCTTCCTTTACCTTGTTCATATTTTTAATCTCTTTCAGCTTATACTTAAGATGCTTCTTTGTCATTAAGCCAATGTTTAACAAAGCTGCTTTATCCTGTTTTAATTTGTCAGAAGTTGACTTTTCTTTGACTTCTGTTTTAGAGTCTTTCATCTCTTCAGAATCAGACACAACAGTTTTTGTAACAAATTTAACAGGATTTACCTTTGGCTTTTCAGTCTATTTGATAGCAATTGGCTTAATTGGCAAATTCCCTTTCTCACTTTTACCATCTTTATAACCTAACCCCTCTTTCCAGTTTCCACTACTTAGAATATTCTGAGTCGTTCTGCCTGAGTTAGTCCAAGTCCTGATGATTTCTTTTTTTTTTCTAATTCCGTTTTTAGATAATCATTCTGTTTAAGCAATTCATTCTTAACATACACCGCATTATCTCTCTCTGTCTGTCTGAATAGTGTTCATCTTGACTAACTCTTCTTCAATATAGCTATTTCTGTTTTTGTACTTTAGATTTTCAGATTTTAATCTTTCATTCTCTAAAGTCTGATCTCTATAGCTAATATAAATATTTTTCAGAAATAATCTAATCTCAGTAATATCTTCTGTATCAAAAGCAAGAGTTGATAGAGGTACCTTTAGTTCAGCAACTTCAGAACTGCTATCAGCATTTGCCATTAAGGCATAATTCACCTCTTCTTCAGATTCTGAAGTGTCTGCCCAGTTTTTCTTCTTTGTGATAAGTTCCTGGTCTTTATCACCTTTTTCTTTCTTGCAATCAGGAGAGATGTGGCCTCTTTCACCACAATTGTAGCATTTGATATTTGAGTTGTCTCCTCTGTCAGACTTTCGTCCTTTGCCTTCAATCTTTCTGAACCATTTCTTGTCAGAACTTCCACATTTCCTGGAAAACTTCTTACCCTTTCTGAATTTCTTGTAGGCTATCTTTGTGATACCCTTCACCATAAGAGCACACAGATGCATCATCTCTGCATCAACATGTACTTTAGATAAATTTTCAGGTTCTGAATCATCATCATCAGAATCTGATGACTCTGAATCAGACTGTATGATGAGAGCCTTTCCTTTTGCCACCCTAGAGACAATTTTATTTTCTTCAGTCTTTAAAGCAATTGTCTTAGACTTCCCTCCATGCCTCTTCTTTCTTTGCTCCATCTCAAGTTTATGAGTCTTGAGCATCCCATAGATTTCATCAAGAGACATATCAGAAAGTTCATAGTTGTCTCTTATTGTAGTAGCTTTCAAATCCCACTTTTCAGGAAGAGCTAGTAGGAATTTCAGATTTGAATCTTCTGGATCATATTCCTTATCCACTAATGACAGATCATTCAACATCTTTGTAAATCTGTCATATGTATCAGTTAGTGACTCATCAGATTTTGAGTCAAAGTGCTCATACTCCTGTGTGAGTATTGTCTTCCTGTTCTTTTTGATGGCATTGGTTCCTTGACATCTCACTTCCAATGCATCCCAGATTTCTTTTGCAGTCTTGCATCCAATCACCCTGTTTGACATGACATTGTCAAGTGCACTATGAAGCAAGTGTCTTACTTTTGCATCATTGCCTAGTGAAGAGATGTCTTTAGTGGTGAGTTCTCTATTTTCTTTAGGAATCATCTTCTATGGCTCATTCCCAACTGCAACAGAAAGCTTATTGGGCTTGTGTGGACCATCATAAATTCTGTCTAAATATTCTGGATCTGTAGCTTCTAGAAACATGGCCATCTTCACACTCCATACAGGGTACTCATACACCCTGAGCATAGGAACCCTGATGGTTTCATATCTACTGGTGTTTTGAATGGGTTGAACCTTTACAGATTCTTGAGGGTCTTGTGTTTTTCATTGATCAGACATGATTGATTGTTTGTTTGTATCTTAACTATTTGTAAGTTTAACAGATTGGCTCTGATACCATTTGTTAGGCCTCAATGATACTATAGAAGGGGGTTGAATATAGTATCTACAATCAATTCGATTATAAACACAAGTATGTAACAGAAAACAAGTTTATTCAATATATCAAACTCTGTTACAGTAGGTTTAATCTACTCTCTCAGTAATGTATGATATCACTAAGAGCTGCTAGGGTTACAATGAATAATATTCTCGTGAATGATAACACATATAGTGTAAACCCTAATCTGTATTTATATACTACACAGTTACAAGATATCTCCTAATTGATATGATATGTTCTGTTTCCTAAAATACATCAATCAGAGATTATCTACTGTAGTCCTTTAGCTGTACAACTCTCCAAGCATATCTTCTTTTGTTTAATCCAGATCCTCTCCTGTAAATCAGCCGCTTTTCATCCCTGAAGTGTATCCGCACTTAAGTTCTGATGTAAGTCCTGATGGCTTAAGTTCTGCTAACTTCCTGTCTTTAGTAAGTTCTGATTTCCAGTTAAGTTCTGATAGTAAGTTCTGAAACTAAACAAATCAGTTTAGACATGACATCATAAATATATCTAACAGATTATTTTATTAGTTTTCAAATATTCTGGGATTTTTAAAAAAATGGTAATTTTTCGGGTTATTTTCACCCGCAAATTTGTTCGTTAAAAGGAAAAATGCGGGACGAAACCTGGCTGCCATGAGGGGGAATTATACGTGTCCTTATTTCAGCACAACCAAAAATATGTGGAAGTTGATCACGAAACCATTGGCTATGTGTTGAGGTTATAAAAAAAGAAAATAAAACAAAAAACCACAACAGCCTCTTTCTTCCTCCCACTCTCACATCTCTCTATTCTCTTCTCTAGGCTTATCTCTCTCCCTCGATCAACCTCTCCTCTCTCCCATACATTTTGTTTTCTCTCTCCCTGTAATCACCCGTCCTATGCTATTTTGGGTTACTTAACATCGCCCTCTAATTCACTAAATTAGTAGCCCAGGTATCAAATCATCTTCTTCTCAATTCTAATCTCCCCATTTGTTCAAACCCCGATTTGGGTAATCTTTAAATTCAATTTTTATTTCGAATCTTCCATTTGGTTGAGTGTTAGGATGATTAAATATGTATAAATCGGTGTACATACGGGCTATATGTTTAACTGAAAATTTTCAGATTAAAATTCTTTTGTATAATTGGTTCTTAATTTTTTCTTGTATGTATATATAGACCAGCTAATGTATGAGGATATTTTTTATTGATATTTTCTGGAAAAATTTATAGATGGTTGATTTTCTATGTCATAATCGTTGTCGTTGGTTGAAATTGTTGTTAGTTGTTTCGGTTAGTATGTATAAATTATACTATTGGATTGTTTGGTTTTTGGACTGTTTTTGAGTGCCGGTGTTGGATGATTTGGTGATGATTTTTTCTGGTATTTTTTGACTGATTTTACCTGGAAGTGGTAGAAGGGGTTTACAATGATTAAAGAATAAGGTGGACGTTGGGTTGTGGTTTCAAGTAAAGTTCATAAGTTTTAACAACATTAAATAAATTTTCCAGCACTGCCTCTGTCTTTGACAGTAAAACTGGATTTTCTGGACAGTGTACTGGGACATACTTGGTATGAGTGTGTTAAGTCCAGTCTCTAGATCGTGCAAGTGAAAATCTTGTGTCATTTGAGTTAGCGGTTAAAAAGTTATCAAGGTTTTAGTGACAGTAGCGCAGAACCGACAAAAACTGCGTTTTGTCCAACTTTATGACCTAATTTCACCTGATTAAAATCATAATTTCAGGTTGAAATTTTTATGTGATATAGTATATTGATTCAGGATTATCCCAGTGCAGAGTTTGTGTTAAAATGATAATTTTTCAATTTATTAAAAGTCCCGGACTATATATTATTTAAAGGAGATGGTACAGAATTGTAGTTCTATAACCCTTTTTGACGTTTAATTTCGACCAAGTTTCAAGCCTCTTTTCCAGTCAATTAAAGAATGAAACTTGTTGAGGGACATCCTGAGAATATGCCAAAGGTTAAGAATGAGTTTAAAAGACATAGATAAGATAAACAAGATCATATATAAGCTAAGCCGAGATAATTGAATATATGACTAAAATAACGATAACCGAACTTCTATATGGACTCGTAAATTTTTTATGCTTTTAATAAAAATACCTTTGTGACCTAAAATTTATTGTATAAAAAATTCTATTATTTTGTAAACATTTCTGAGTCGCGTATTGACCAAAAAGTCGTATTTGGACCCGATTTTAGTTTTGAGCATACTCAACTGAATCATTTGATGAATCGAGTTATGTGATACATTAATTACGTATTTACGTGCTATATGAATTATGTGACTATGTGGGTCAAAATTGTTGTGTTTGATTGTTGTCTTTATGTGCGGGTTATCGTGTGGGTAAACGATAGAGTTTTAGACGCGTAGTTCAGCGGTTAATTATTGTTTAAGCGATTAAAGTTGTATTCTTTTAATTATAGATGTGGATCGTTCGGGTCAATCAGGACCAGACATTGGATAAAAAGTGAAATGAAATAGTATTGGATATCAGGCTTGCGGTCATCGCGGAAGCAACACATCAAATTATTAATGGAATAGAAGATGGTTATCTCTTGAGATGTTAGAACGAGATAACTGTGTTGTTGCGAGTGTGCATAACTGCTAAAAACCAATGGCAAGAATTTTTGTGCTATTTTAATTCCAAAATAGTTCAATGTTTACTTATCAAACTGCTTAGATTTATAAATGTCTACATACTCCAAAAACTTAGATTATTTTATAAAGATTTTTGGGAGACACTGTATATATATAATCATTGGATTATTGAAATCATGTTATTCTAGCAATTATTCTGCTAGAACACAATTCATTTTTTAGATAAATAGTGAATAACTATTCTATCTATACATACTCAATACAGTGGGTTTTGATTATATATTAAGCGAATAACTAATCATTCTAGTTATCTCGCCGTCAGTTGATGCGATTACTCCGGACCATGTAACATGGGGAGTTATTTGAATAAGGATATCGATTGATTCGATTCATTTATGAAAAAATTTATATTGGATGGTGCGTGAGTGACCCGGGGGGACGGTCCAGCAATGGAGCTTTGTATTAACTGAAATTTTCTTAATACAATTTTTTCCATGGCCACAGTGTGCCTTTTTATTTAAGTACATACCGGTAGTGGCAGATATGTGGCTTTTATTTGAGTACTCATGTTTGGGACATGAATTATACGAATCATGTTCCAGTAATATCACAATGATTGATCCGCATGTGATAGTGCATCCGCTTGTAATAGCTGTTATTTTCGTACGTATCATGTCATTGATAATCATAAATAGATGATTTATCATAAATTTTCATTGCATGGTTTACATTAAAAGTTGATATTGATATTTAGTTTGTTGTTAAATATCAAAAGTGGTATTAATATATATGATTGATGTTGACTTCAGTATGAGATATTTTGAGCATCAAAATTATTGTTAATATCTAATTTAACGCTGACATCAAAATGAGTATTAATATCAAGAGTGTCATTTGAATAAAGCTTATGATTCAGTCCATAATCACAGTTTCATATTGTGGTTTACGATATTCTCATAAACACTGTTTTAACGACTTTTATTCTCGTCGAGATTCAAAGTCCCAGTGAAGCATTTTTGCTCAAAAACATCAAAAGAGTTTTGAATACATTTAAGGAAACAATTTTAGGATTCCTTAATAAATTTTCCAATTCAGAAATCATTGTTTGAAATATTCTGCTCTATTGTAGATGTAAATTTTTATATCAAAAGATCATATATATGTTATAATGAACTTGCTGAGTATTTTTTCACTCATATTTGTCTGTTTTTAAATTTAACCTTCCAGTGATGATTAACTGGCGCAGCTTAGCAGCGTGATTCGAGAAAACCAAAGGAAGAAGCTTTTGGAAGATGGTTGGTCTAAGGTTTGTGGAACTAGAGTAAGTTCTTTTGTGTAAAGTTGTTTATTTGTATATTAGTTATATTATCGTGTATTTGGGCCTAGTATACTTCTTTTCAAAGTTATACTAGCGGGTTAAGTTTTAAGGTTTGGAATTATTAAAATAAGTTTTAAACAGAAGTCAATAATTTATTTTTGGTATTTGGATATCTTGTTTCTAGAAGTGTAGCTTAAAAAGATCTAGGTATAGTTTGGGGTCGCAGGTGTTATATTTCAACTGTTGGCATTTGTTTATTGATTAAACAGGTTATTTTGGATTAAGGTTTCATCGTGACGACCAAATATTCTGACCCCCGATTTGGGGGCTCACATGTATCCTGTAATTATTTTGTCAATAAATGAATATTATGTGAATATTATATGAATTTTTGGTGAACTATGTGTTAATTGGTATCTGTTTGTGATGTTTATATTTGATAAAATTTGCGAATTTTAATTTTTATATTTCTAAAATGAGGTATAGATTATTTTGATATATTTTTAGCAATTTATATGTCATTATATGATTTTATAAATGATTTATAGATATAATTAATTATTTTTAAAATTTATTATTAATTATTTTGATTATTCGGGAATCGTCCAACTTCAACGGTTTTTATGTTTTTACTCCCCCAGGAGTTTCGAGGAAACTCATTTCTAGCCTAATTTGATTATTCCGAGCATTTTCCGTTTTTTGACTTTCTCGATCCGGAGTACGGTTTTACCTATACGATTCCCAGTATAAATTTTACGATATTATTTCCGTTCAGGTAAACCGGTAAAACAGATATTTTCGATATACGAGATATTTTAACTAAACTACTATACTATCTTCTCGTAGTACGTGTATCCAAAAGTTCATATCCCCAAAATATTTTTTAAGAGCCCGGTTTTGATGTTTATCCTAAAACCGGTACGGAATTGAATCAGTTTTATTAATACTTAGCTATTAAGAATTATATTTTTATATCCGATATGATCCAACAGGGTACCAATATTTTGTAAATATAAATAACCGTTAAAGTATTTTATTTTGTACTGATAAACATAAACAAACAGTAAAATTAGATAATTGTCCATAGAAAATAGTAATATTTGTCGCGTTCTTCATAATCAAGCGAGGATTTGAGGGCGTTATCGAAGTCCGATCTTGGAGTACGAGTAACAAAAACGAAGCTCTCGACGAGTAGATTCAAGTTCTTCAATACATATCACTGCAAAATCATCAAGTAATTTTCTATATTTTTAATTAAATTCAAATTTAATTTGATTAAATTAGTACTTTTTGATTTTGATGTTTTTTATGTGTTTTGATGAGTGCATGTTGTAGAGAATAGAATTCTGAACATTTTGGTATATCATATTCTTGATTTGGAGTTTAATAACATGTTGAAATTAGTGTTTGATTCTCTAATTTATGAAATTAGGGTTTCTAGAACTTTGAATGTTCTTAACTGAATTTAGGAACTTTTGATTTGTTAAACCTAGGCTTGATTGAATGATATCAGTAGATAGATGTTGAGCAAGATTGAAGCTATACATATAACTCAAAAATATTGGTTTGGATAACTCAACATAGAACATAGGACTTTAAAATCATCTATATTCCACAAGAATCTGTACAGATTGTTTATTGGTCATATACATAATGGTTTTGGTAGATATAGTGAAGAAGAAGTCAACAATGATCCGTATGAAGTTCATTAATATGTTTAGACATCGAAGGAATAAAGTTGGAGTCATTCGAAACAGTTATCAGAATCAATGTGAAGACCTCAAGGATTCTTAGTGAAGTTGTTTATACTTGGTAGATTACATGATAATGATTTGAGAAGATATAGTACGAAGGCCTGAGAGCGGAACTAGTCACATGTGAACCAGACCATCACACTAGGTGTCAGTGATTTGTTAAAGGAAACTAGGTATTATCATTAGAACGATTGTTCAGTGAGGATTCATATTCGGGAATACAGAATTTATGGTTCAGACGAAGACTCAAGAGAGAAGACTTGAAGACAGGACAGCTCAGGGAATACAATGCTCTACAAAATCTAAGTCAAAGTGATCGCTACCTTGTAGTAGGAGTCACTTAGATCAGCCTGTTGCATATCATAAACAATAGCTTGGTAATACAGTTTAATATTTAAATTAGAGGAACTAATCTTAACTTCGTACGAGCCTCAGGGAATAAACATGAGAAAAAATGAATTCACAAGTGCACCTTGTGCTACTCTGGTCTCTAGTTAGTAGTTATTGAGCATTGTGTGAATTATTTCCAAGGCAAATTGATTCCCTAGCTGCACTAGAGAAGTTGGTCGCAAATTGGAAACTAGGAGGAGTGAGAAATTGATACCCATGTGCTGCAGACCCCACATAATCTTTTTTATAGATTCCTAGAAGCTAGGTCGCAAGTTAAAGTCTCCAGGAAGATGTTCAAGTCACCAGCTACCACGTACAAGGGGATATGGTCACAAGTTAGAATATTCTTGTATAAAAACTAAGTAATGGTACCTAGTATATGCATGGTTGCAAGTCACTTCCTACAAGAGCTTTTGGAGTCGCAAGTGAGCTAAATGTCTAAAGCAAATATTCCATAACTTCCCTGGTCGCAAGTTAGATTACTTGGAGTGCTTGGAGTCACCACTAAGTCCCTCAAGGAGAATTGTACTCGCAATTTAGCTACTATGTTACTTGGAATCGTAAGTAAGACGTCATAGAAACATTCTAGTCGCCGGTAAATGGAAAACACTCTCATGGACACAAGTTAATCATTTACGTGCAATCTGGTAATTAAAATACTTGTTTCAGGTGCTTCCATGTATCTTCTCTCTCTCTTTCTCCCTCTCTCTCTCTCTCTCTCTCTCTCGCCTACCACTCTATATAAACAATACAACATCAAATGAAATTGTATCTCTCCAATTCTAAAAAGTGCGAAGCTCTTGTAATAATTCAGCACCTTTGAAAGCTTGATTTGACAAGAAGAGGTCATGTCAAATTTGATTCACACCATTTAAAGCCTTACATACTTGTAACACTCATTATTTAGGGCTTCTTTGATTATATTCAATATGATTTGATAAGAGCTTTAGATTTTTAGAGTGATAAGAAGAACCCTAGATTGATAGCTTGTTGCTTTGATTCTTTTAATATTTGTAGCTTCGAATCTCTGTATTTGGAGTTGTAAGCAAACCCTCCCGGTATTTATACTTTGAATAGAAGAATATTTACCAGAATCTCTTTGTTTATTTATTTCATTTTTAGTTTTAATATTTTGCTGCATTAAATTGATAAAAACAAAAAACATACATTCACTTCTCCTATGTATGTACCTTTTGGACCTAACAATTGGTATCAGAGCTTGTTGATCGATATACAGATCAGATCCATTAGATTAGCAAGTTTTGTTGTTGCTTTTGGTTATACGGAGTCCGGTAGTGCTTCTGGTATGTAGATCTGATTTTGGGTTTGTTGGTTTTGACTTGACTTGTTTGGTATTGTTGACTGACCGAGTTATCATATTTTGAGACGGTATATTACGAATTTTTATTAGATCTAAAAAGATGAGTTCTCACAAGTTCAGTAGTATTAAGGTTCCTCGTTTGAAGTTCAGTAGTATTAAGGTTCCTCAGGTTTGAGGTTCATCTTCTGGATCAGGTTACAAGACAAGGATGGTAGACAGGCAAGTTCAGATGCTACAATTGTTATGAGGTTGGGCAATTTGCCACTGAATGTAGAAAATCCCAACAAGCAAGGGATAGAGGCAAAGCTGATCACAAGAAGGACTCAGATAGCTTGAGGAAGTATCCAATGAAATCTTACATAGCTAAAGGGAAGAGCTGGGATGACACCGATGATGAAGAAGAGTAATATGGAAATCTAGCATTGATGGAAGAATCTTATTCTCAGGTAAAATTTCCAACTATTTGTGCTTTACCTCCAGATAACCTGTGTGAGAATGAACACTGTGTCGCCTTCAGGCAGACTGTCCTAGTGTATGGAAATGTTGTTTCTCATCACTATCTTAAGGCACGATGCAATATAAAGGAATGCATTGAACAACATGATACCGTAAAAGAAGTGTATAGAAATGTTAGTACTACATTAAGATTTACTCTGGATGATGTCGAAGACCTTAAAATAGAACTAAAGAAAGTTAAGGATGAAAAAGATAATTTAGTTCTAGATAGGGTTAGTGTGAAGAATCTTAAGAAAAATAATGCTTATATAGAGCTTAAGTTCATGAAGCACCTTGAGACGGGGGAAGAGTTTAATAACAAGAAAGCAGAATTAGAAACTAAATTGCATGCTTTTACTGATTCTGCAAATCTTGCTAAGAAGCTTATAGTTGATGAAGTAGTAAATGGAAAGGTTGGGATAGGCCTAGACTACGAGGAACTTTTAAAATCTTATAAGAATCGAGTAGTTGAAAATGATCCTATAGAGAAATTTGGTAATCCCCCTAGTACACCTCATGTTCTTAAGGAAGCTAAGAAGCCCCTGTTTAAGAAATCTACTGTTGAGCCCTTTGACGAAGTTAATCTTTATATTCATCATGAGATGCTTGTTGAGGATCTCGAGCTCTCAAGGAGACAAAGGCAAAGAAACCTATCTCTGTTGCTAGTGATTCTGAGTTATCTTTTGCCGGACTAGGTTTTACTTCCAAGACTAAGAAGAATAGAAATAGAAATGGCAGGATAGGAACTAATGGTCCTAGGAAGTTATGTAATAATTGTGGTTCTGCTGGACACCTTACTCATGCTTGTAGAAAGGTTGAAGTAGAAAATGCTAAGAATGCTTATGTACATAACATGCCTAAAGTTTTTAAGTGTGATAACCTGTTTGCATGCCATGTGTAGTATCTTTCATGCACACTTATCTTGATTCCACACACTCACATAATAAATCTCATAATCATGATAAGCATGATAAGCATGCTAGTAAGAACACTGGTAGATCAAAGACTGTAAGCCTTCCTAAATCTAGGAAAGTGGCACCTGTCACCAAGTATAAGAGCAAGTCTGTTGGTGCTTCGGAAAGTGATAAGGAAACAGTCAATGAAAAAGCATCAATTGTTAAGCCTGTCAATTTTGTGAAGAAAAATGTTAAATATTCAAATGCTTCTAAGTCTTCTGGACTCAACTTAGTTTGGGTACCAAAGAAAACTTAATCATTTTCATTTTCAGGGCATTAAGCAGAAGAAGGTCATGTGGATTCTGGACACTGGATGTTCAAGGCATATGACTGAAGATAGAGCCCTGCTATAAAGGTGGTTGAGAAAGCTGGCCCAGTGGCTACTTTTGGAGATGACAGCAAAGGTTATACTACGCGATATGGCTGTTTGTAAATTGGCAATGTCATTATTGAAGAAATTTCTCTGGTTGAAGGTCTTATTCATAATCTCCTAAGTATCAGTCAATTCTGTGATAATGGATGCAAAGTTTTATTCAAGAAGGAGAAGTGTTTGATCTCTAATCAGAAGAATGAGAAGCTGACTCTAAATGGATTTAGAAAGGGTGATTTGTTAGTAGCTGACTGGAATTTTGCTGATTGTCAAGTAATGTGCTTCTACAGTAAAGCTTCTCCAGCTGAAAGTTGATTATGGCATAAGAAGCTATCCCATTTGAACTTCAAGACCATGAATTCTTTGGTTAAGAGGGAATTGGTGAGAGGATTTCCCGAGATGGAATTTGGTCTGGATGGACTTTGTGAAGCATGAGAAAGGAAAGTCAAAAATGCATCACACAAGAAGAAGACAATGACTGACATCACTAAACCACTAAAACTCCTTCATTTGGACTTTTTTGGCCATATCAATGTCATGTCTATGTCAAGAAAGAAATATGGCTTAGTGATTATTGATGACTATTCTAGATACACGTGGGTGTTATTCTTACATTCAAAGAATGAAGCAGCTGATATGATTTTTGATCACATCAACAAGATTGAGTTAGAAGCTGGAGTGCCTGTGCGAACAATCAGATCTGGATAATGGGACATAATTCATAAATACAAAGTTGAATGATTTATGTACCGAGAAGGGCATCTCAAGACAGTTTTCAGTACCAAGGACACCACAACAGAATGGAGTGGTTGAGAAGAAGAAATGGACATTGGTTGAAGCTGCAAGGACTATGCTTAATGAAGCCAATCTTCCTACCTACTTCTGGGCTGAAGCAGTTAACACTGTATGCTATACTCAAAATAGAAACATGATCAACAAGATGTATGAGAAGACTCCTAATGAGTTAATGGCCAACAAGAAACCATCAGTGAAATACTTTCACGTGTTTGGAGGAAAGTGCTTTGTGCTTAATGACAATGAGCATCTTGGCAAGTTTGATGCTAAAGCTGAAGAAGGTATCTTTGTGGGCTATTCTCTAGAGTTAAAAGCTTAAAAGGTATATGTGATTAGTGTTCGAAAGGTTGTGGAAAGCCTTACTGTAATATATGATGATGCCAAGCTCCCAAGTATTCAGAAGGAAGATGATAGTGATAATCTTGATATTACAGATCTTTCTGATGTTGAAGATGAACCTGAAGTTGTTCCAGATAACAATGACAGTGATAATGGTAATGATCCTGATAATCAACATTCTGATTCAGATTCTGATGGGAATGATCCCGGAACAAGTAATTATTGTCACACTATATCTGGGACTAGTACTCAAGCTTCAGATTCTAGAGATCAAGCTGGCAACAACTCAAGGGGAGCAGAACAAGGAGAAGAACAGGGATCTGACTCAAACCAATTCTAGAAATGCTGAGTCATCAAGAGCTAATCTACCAAGAAAGAAGGTATGGAGTAAAGATCATCCTCAGAATTTGGTACTTAGTGATCCAGATAGTGGAGTCAAGACTAGAAGAGCTACAGCAAATAAATGTTTTTATTCTGGGTTTCTATTTCAAATGGAGTCAAAGAAAGTAGATGAAGCTCTTTGGGATCTTGATTGGGTGATTGTTATACAAGAGGAACTCAATCAGTTCGAAAGATAAAAAGTGTGGAAGCTTGTACCTAGACCTAAAGATAAATCAGTGATTGGCACAAAATGGGTTTTCAGAAATAAGTTTGGTGAAGATGGAGTAGTAACAAGGAACAAGGCAAGACTGGTTGCTAAGGGATATTCTCAAGAAGAAGGGATTGACTATGATAAAACCTTTGCACCCGTTGCTAGACTTGAAGCCATCAGGATGTTTTTAGAATTTGTAGGATATTCAAATTTCAAGCTATATAAGATGGATGTGAAAAGTGCCATCCTGAATGGTGAGCTTGAAGAAAAGGTCAATATGGAGAAACCCCCTGGCTTCATAGATCTTGAGTTTAAATATTTGTCTATTTTCTCTTCAAAGCTCTTTATGGTCTAAAGCAAACGTCGAGAAAATGGTATGACACTCTCTTAGAATTTCTTCTTGAAAATGGTTTTACTAGAGGTGGCATAAATAAGACACCGTTTCATAAGAATCATAAATATGATATCATACTTATGAAAGTCTATGTTGACGATATTATATTTTGGTCTACGAATGATGCACTTTGTGTAAGGTCTGCTAAGCTTATGCAGAGTAGGTATGCGATGAGTATGATGGGTGAGTTGAACTTCTTCCTTGGACTTCAAGTGAGTCAGAAGTCAGATGGTATCTTCATTTGTCAAACGAAGTACATCAGATATCTTCTGAAGATATATAACTTTAAAGATTCAACAACTGCAAAGACTCTGATGGCAACTGCCACAAAACTTGATCAAGACAAGTCTGGTAAGAAGGTGGACATCACTAATTATCGAGGCATGATTGGATCATTACTCTACCTGACTGCAAGTCATCCAGATATTATGTTTTCTACATGATTGTGTGCACGGTTCTCAGGCTGATCCGAAGGAATTTCATTTGATAGCTGTAAAAAAATCAGATATCTGAAGGATACACCTAATCTGGGTATCTGGTATCTTAAAGATAAGGGATTTGATCTCATCATCTATACAGATTCTGATTATCCAGGTTGTAAGATTAATCAGAAGAGTAATTCAGGAAGCTGTCAGTTTCTTGGAAGAAGATTGGTTTATTGGTTTAGTAAGAAGCGGCATTCTGAATACATTGTTGCTGGAAGCTACTGTTCTCAAATTCTTTGGATAAGAAACCAACTCCAAGACTATGGACTTGATTTGAAGAATATTCTTATATACTGTGATAACACAAGTGCCACAGCATTCTCAGACAATCATATTCAGCACTCAAGGACCAAACATATTGATATAAGGTATCATTTCATTATAGAGCATATAATGAATGGTATTGTGGAACTTCATTATATTCCCACAGTGGATCGAATTGCAGACATTTTCATAAAGCCACTAGATGAAGTAACCTTCAATAAGTTGGTTAGTGAACTTGGCATGTTGAATTTGTCCAATTAATTGGAAATCAACAAATGTAATTTGATGGGGGTAAACCTCACTACCCCTATGATGATGTTTTGAGGGGAAAGTGAGTTTACATGCCTATTTCATTATATATGTATGTCCATGTTTGTAAACTTGTTTTTGAAGCTAATTGATTACCATGCTTTACATGTTATATGCTAGTGGCAAGTAAGTTAGAGTTATTGATGCAATATGTGAGTTGTTTGAATGTTTACATGTTATATGCTTTTCTCTGATGCAAACACTCATGATATTGATATTTATTTTAGCACACACATATCTCAATCTTATTTACACTCTGATATAAGATCTTGTAATCTAATTAGTGACCCTGTCATAATTCTGATTGATAGGTTAAGATCATGTGCAACTAGCTTGAGTACGTTGATTAGATTATGTGTGATTAAATCATGTTTAATGAGTAATTTTGTATGAGTTTTGAGCTTCAGACCCTGGGTAACTCTGACAACAGATTCCTTAGTCACTCTGATTCTCTGTTTATGCTAGAGTAACTTTTTTTATCTTGTGCTAGAATAAATATGTAGCATAACTAGTTATAGTTGTGATCTGTTTGTGTTAGGAGTAGTTTTTTAATTAGTTCAGTACTGTTATGACTAATCAATTGTTACAGTCCTGTTGAATGTACTCTTGGCATAATTGATTGATTTTATGACGTATATGTTGATCATGTGTGTAACTCTGATGATCTTGCTATGCTTATACTTTGTTCATGATATTAGATCCTGATATATTCCTTATACTCTGATTACCTTATGCAAGTCTTATAAGCTTAAAATAACATTCACTCCCTTTCCTCTATAGTATTCATCTGTATTGGACTAACTTTAACTGTTCCGAGCTAATGAGATTTGATTGAGTAGCATTGTCAAAAGAATCAGAAAGCATGATCATCTGAGACATCCTTCCTGAATCCATATGGTGGTAAGTAAAGGTAAAACTCTCTGAACCTGATATCACTCTATTATTGATCATTAAATTCTCTGATATTGTACTTTGGATGCTTGTGATCTTCAACACCCTCAGTGGTTTTAGGAACTGACTATGAGCCTATCAAACCTCATAGGTTCTAACCCAAGTCATTAGAACAAAACACTTCTTAAATAACATCCTTACCTGGTTCTGATATATTCACCATTTGATATCATCTCTTTGCTATGCTACATCAAAGTATCCATTGGTTCCGGACAGAAGTAATAGTTGATATCAATACCACTTGGTATTGGAGTTGTAATGAGAATGAGAGAGATAGTGGCAAGAATCACCACATAAGGAAGGAAAGGTCAATTATACAGCTCTGTCTCTTATAGAGAAATGGGGTATCTATAAATTGAGACATCTATTAGCCCATTTGTATTCTCTCAAAATGATATAGAGCTATAAAGTCATATAAATAGTTACTAGGTGCATTCTCCCAACAGAATGTTATCTATTGAAAATTCGTCTGTCAGCCAGGGAATCTGAATGAGAGTCACTACCCCTTGATGAAAATATTTTCAATGCACATGCGAGATTCACACACACAAGTAAAACATTAACGCATCAATTTATGTTATACCATATCAAGGTCACCAACAATGTGTTAGGAATATGTTGTGTACTTGATGATAAGTTAAACGAAACACCTTAGTAGATTTAATTTAGTGATTATGTAGCTTTCAACGGATGACCATTTCAATGTCCGTTAAAAGGATAGCTTATGTATTAATAAGTTTAGTAGCATATTTCTGCATATTGTGATACCTTAGAGAACTAGATGTTGGAGAATGTTTTAAGTCATGTTGACTACTAGATTAATATGCAAGATAGGTTGGCTAATTATAAATATTAGATGCCTTCTAATCTTGTATAAGTGAAATAGAATTAACTGCTATGAAGATGCTCTCAACAGATGTTCCACAAGGTTTCAACGGATGATCAACTAAAGCTTCAACGGATGTTCAACCAGACTCTCAACAGATGATCTAACTGAGTTTCAATGGATGAATAAATTTAAAAAAGCAGTTGATAGTGACTTGACAGTCACATGCATTGATTATATGCAAATGGAATGTGGCAGCCTATTTACAGGTTTTAGAGAACAAAGAAGCATTTTCATTTCCATGCTAAACTAAAGATATTCAAAGATGCTGGATGGAGAAATAAAACAGCATGAAATTAGACTGGAAACAATTTGTCTTATTTGTTTGTCTTTTTATCATGTAACTTGGTGATATATAAACCAAGGGTAGCAAGTAGAATAGTATTCAAGTAAGTAAGCAATTACCAGAGAAATAGAAAAAGCAATATCTGTAAAATAATTTATCTGTTCTTGTGAGTTCAACTTGTAAGCAGCTATGTGCAAATTTTGCATCACAGAGTTCTCAAATTAATATATATCTATGGTGGATAAATTCAATCAACCAGAAAGTTTTTAAATACTTGTATTTGATTACTTTCTGTTTGATTTCTTCAATACTTTCATTCCGCACCTTAGCTAAATCAAACACTATTATATATTCATAGTAGAACAATTCTTAAAATTTAAAAGGAGCCAGAATTACATTCAACCCCCCTTCTATAATTTTTTGTTAGATTGTTTGGGAATAAAAATTGGTATCAGAGCAAGCTCTTGAAGAACAAAGAGTTTAAAGATCACAACAACTAACAAGATGAGCAGAAAAAATGTTGGAGTAAAAATTCCATTTCTTGACGAAGACAAATATCACCATTGGAAGGTGAAAATGCACATGCATCTCCTCTCTCAAGATGAAGAATATGTGGATTGTATTGAGAAAGGTCCTCATGTTTCCATGAGAGCTGCTACAGGAAATGAAGCATCTATCCCAAAGCCTAGAGCAGAATGGTCTGATCCAGATATTGAACAAGTTCAAAAGGATAAGAAGGCCATGAACATTTTGTTTAATGGTGTTGATGGTGACATGTTTGACAATATCATCAATTTCAAAACTACCAAAGTTGTGTGGGATATAATTCAAGTTATATGTGATGAAACTGAGCAGGTAACGGAAAATAAAATGCAACTCTTGACTCAGTAATATGAGCATTTTCATAGTGAAGAAAGTGAGTCACTCACTAACATATTTAGTAGATTTCAAAAATTACTAAATGCTCTAAAGTTGCATGGAAGAGTCTATCAGACAAAAGACTCAAACCTCAAATTCCTTAGATCTCTGCCAAAAGAATGGAAGCCCATGACAGTCTCACTAAGAAATTCTCAAGATTACAAGGAATATACCTTGGACAGACTGTATGGTATTCCAATGGTGATAGTTGTCTTTGTCCAGAAAAGGAATTTTTACTCCAACATCTTTTCTGCTAATCTGGTTAGTTGTTGTGATCTTGAAACTCTTTGTTCTTCAAGAGCTTGCATTGATACCAATTATTTTTCCCAAACAACCTAACAAAGAATTACAGAAGGGGGGTTGAATGTAATTCTGGCTTCTTTTGCAATTTTAAGAATAATTCTGTTATGAATATATAACTGTGTTTGATTTAGCAATGGTGCGGAATGAAAGTAGTAAATAAATCAAATCACAAAGTAATTAAATATAAGTACCTAAAAACTTTCTGGTGGATTGAACTTATCCACCAGAGATATATATTAATAAGAGAACTCTGTGTTACAATATTGTACACAAATGCTTACAAGTTGAACTCACAAGAACAGAGAAATTCTTTACAGATTTAGCTTTTTCTATTTATCTAGTAATTGCTTACTTACTTGGAGAATGTTCTACTCGCTACACTTGATTTATATATCACCAACTTACATGATAAAGAGACAAACAAATAAGACAAAGTGTTTCTAGTATAATCTCATGCTTCTTTATTTCTCATTCCAGCATCTTTGAATATCTTTAGTTTAGCATGGAAATGGAAATGCTTCTATGTTCTCTAAAACCTGAATTAGGCTGCCATATTCCATTTGCATACAATCAATACATGTGACTATCAAGTCACTATCAACTGCCCTTTTGAATTTGATCATCCGTTGAAACTTTAGATGATCATCCGTTGAAACTTCATTAGATCATCCGTTGAAACTATGGTTGATGATCTGTTAAAACTTAGTGAAACATCCGATGAGACTGTCTTCATGGCAGTTATTCCATTTCATTTACACAAGATTACAAGCCATCTAATATTTACAATTAACCAACCTATCTTGCATATCAATCTAGTAGTCAACATGACTTAAATATTAGACAACATCTAGTTCACTAAAGCATTACAATATGCAGAAATGTGCTACCAAACTTATAATTACATAAGCTACTCTTTCAACGGATGTTGAAATGGTCATCCGTTGAAATCTACAATTTCACTTAAATAAATCTACTTGGTGTTTTGTTTAACTTATCATCTAGTTCACAATATATTCTTAACAATCTCCCCCAATTTATGTCTATTGGAATTGTAGCCATAAATTAAGAGAAACTTGATGATAACAAAACACTCTTTGAATACAGATTGAATTATAGTAGATAAAATTTATAAGTGCTGCAATTTATTAACAAACACATAGAGGAAGGTTTGTAGAGAATCTCACAGGCCTTTTTCAAGATGCTCCCCTAGATTGAGAAAATTTGGATTACTTTTTTGACTGTTTGAACTTCTTTCCCATCTTCACATTATTTTCCTCAATTTGACTTTGGAGTTGCCTATAGAACTCAGATTCATCTTCATTTGTATGATCCAGCTTTTCTTGCATCTTCATGAGAGTTTCATTGCTTGAATTCTTTAGCTGATCTTCCAATCTGAAGAATCTTCTGATGCACTTTTTATCTTTGAACTCCATTATCCAGTATGGCCTCAAATGCACCATATCTCCAGTAAAAGGGATTGTGAATGCTCTTGGGAGTGCATTTGGTCCTCTCCAGCTATTTCTTATCTCCTCAATATTGTTTAGTACCATTTTCTTGGCAACTATGTTGAACCCAAAGTTCTTCTCGATTGAGGAGAAGATAGTCACCAAAGTGGAATAGCCTTCATTGAGAGTTCTGTGAAGGGGCCAAGTCATTTATCTTCCACCTTTGTACCTAAAGACTAATCTTTATGGAAGATGTCTGTAAGCATCAATAGCTCTAACTTCATCTATCTCTTCCAGATAAAGATTAATGTCTGAGAATTCTTTAATGTCACAGATAAAGAGTTGATCTCCCTTGTTGATAGTTGGTTTGGGTGTGGTCAGTGATTTGGAATGAAGTTTGACAGGCTTGACCTTCTTGATAGCTCTTTTCTTTGTCTTTCTTGGCTTGACTTGGATTGGAATGTTTAGATCAGGAAAAGGTAGGCTGTCCCAATCTATGGGTTCATCTTTGGGAATTACAGGTTTACCATGGAAAGTTATGTTAGGATCAACCTTGAATTCAGCCTCCTTCACTGTAGGTATGGCTGGTTGAATTGATGTTGTAGATTGGATTGGCATGTATTCTTCCTTATCATCATTGAAATCCAACTTCCTCTTGGATGGGAGCTTGTATCTAAATTTCCTATTCTGCTTTAGTTTTTCTTATTTTCCTTCAACTAGATTCTCAGATGTCACATTAGGCAATGCAGCTTCTATGATTGTAGGCTTCTTAGCTTGGTTCCTGGCATCTAAAGCAGCTTACTTTTGTTGTTGTTTGAGCCTCACCTTTTCTTCTTTCTTAGCATCTGCAAACTGTGGGTGTCCAGCCACTACACAGATTAATTTACCATTTTTGTAGATCTTAGCAATTCTTTTCTTTGACTCTGTGTCTCTGGGATCTTTGGAGAAAGAAATGGACCTCCCAAGCAGCTTCTTTTCATCTGGCTTAGGGGTTTCATACATCAGGTCCAATGGTTTTTTGTCTGAATTCTTTGGATAATTTCTTTTGGGTTTAAAAATAATATTGGCCTTTAGAGATTTAATGGATGAGCATTGACCTCTTTCCATATTCACTAAGCTCATGTCATTTACTGAAACTGGTCTCAATTGAGAGAAATGAGAGAAGACTTTGTCTTTCTTCTCAACTAGACCAAACTTTTTCTTGATGGTTTCATCAAGCTTCTTCCAGTTTTCATCTATTTCCAACTCAGCTGCTGCTATATCAAGCTTCTTCCATTTGTCATTTGAATCCAACTTAGCTGCTGCTATCTTGATCAGATCAATGCTGTCAAGAGATGGTGGCTTAGAGAAAGCAATTAGTGAAACAATTATCTTTCTAACTTGTATGTTGAGCACTTTCTCCCCCTCACTTGTTGACTCTCCCCCACTAACTAGAATGATAGAGTCTTTCTCCCCCTTTTTGTTAGCATCAAGTTGAGTGGAGGTTGAGGTTTGTGCATCCACCACCTGTTGTAGTGGACTTGTTTGAGTTCCCTCATTTTCAAGCATCTTGGCCATTGATTTCTCCACTTTTGACAATCTTAAGTCCATGGCCTCAACTTTTCTGTTCAAATCAGCTTCCTTTCTCAGATTTTGAGCTATTCTGTCATTGTTATACCTGGAAGCCTAGCATCCAACCTTGCAAGAAACTCCTTCTTAATTCCACCAATTTCATTCTTAATGGTGTCCACATCCTGACTTTGTTTGAGAGCTTGAATTTTGTGTAAGTGGAGAGATTCCGGGTGAGCTTTAAGTAAACTTTTGGTGCTGGTACTAGTGGATGCTTGAATTGTTGTTTGAGTGTCTTGGGTAAGTTGGAATAGTGTGGATTGGAGATGTGTGAAAGAGCATTCTTTGTTCATCATCCATGATGGAGGTTCCGCATCTCCCCCTATGATCATGCCTTCTATTTCATCATTCTCACCATCATCCCCAAATGATTCTTCAGCATATTCAAAATCATCACCAGCTATGGAGGGCATGACATTGATTGCATCCTTGGCCCTTTGCATGGAAGCCGTTGTATGCACCAAATTTAGAATTCTTTCAGCAGCCACATTGTCCTGTTCAGATAGAACTTGATAAGCTGAAACAGGGTGAGTAAATGCCTCAACTTCATAAGAAACAGAGTCTAAAATAGCTTGATAATCTTGCTGAAATACTTGTTTCTTTTCAGCCTCATTGACATCCATTAACTCACTAACAATAGGCTCTTCCCATTCTTCAATACATGCATTTCTCTCATTATCTCTCTGTTTTCACATCAAGGGATCCCTTTGGCTTCCCACCATCACACCCTCACATCCTCACCTTCACCTACTAAGGTGGGACTCCACTCACTCACTTTTGCCAAGCTAGAAGAAATAGCTTGCACGTTTTCACTCTTTTCCTCTCCTTTTGCCTGAGAGCAACTCAGCCTCTCACTCTGTTCACTCCCTTCCCTCAATCCTAAGAGTGATTGTACAACTACTAGATCATCTGCACTTGTAACTATTGTTGAAAATTGAAGTGGTGCAGTGATGTTCAACAGATGAGAAACATCCGTCGAGGTAGTAGTGGAGAGTTTCAACGGATGACTGTTGTTAAGCACATCCGTCGAGATACAATCACTAGTCAACGGATGAACAATATTCATCGAAATAGTAGAAATGATAGAGTATGGAGATGAAACTACTGTAGAATCTGTAGTGATTGATTTGAGATTTTGCACAGATTTCTCAGTAGAATCAGAAAGAAATGGCAAGTGAGCCAACAAATCATCTAAAAGATGATGCTCACTTGCTGTAGATTTTGGCTTCTCCATGAGTGTTAAAGATGGAGAATCAGGAATTGATGTGTGAATCATGTCCACGTCCAAAGGATTTGGTGAGTTTGGTGTGTGAGGTGCTTCTACTATTAAAGATTTTGGATGTGACTCCACATTTACAGGAGTCACATCAACCTGACTTTAAGAAGGTGTTCTAACTGAGTCTTTGACTACAGTTTGGACAGTGTGTGCACCCTGTGTATCCCCAAATATTTTAGATTTCTTCTTTCTAGCATAAGATTGGGGTAAGCTTGTGTCCCTAACCCTCTTGGCCTATGCTCTTGGTTAAGATCTTGTTTCAATAGTGACATCCTTTTGGGAGGATGAAACTAGTAATTAGCTTACATCCTTATTAAGAACTACAGTTTGTTGGGAAAATGCAGTGTGGATAGGCTTGGTTACACACACATCTCCCTTCTTATTCTTAGGGCTTCTTTTATGTTCACCCTGTCCCTCACCAGACTTACTTCCCTTCACACTCCCCTCTAGGTTTTTAGTGGATATTACAACTAGCTTCTTTTGAAATAAACTAGAGGGGGCTTTCTTTAACTGGGATTTTGAAATTCTTGGTTTGTGGCTTGGGTAGGCACCTGTTTGGTCACTGTCACAGATGCCATGGCCACAGTTGATTGCAAAAAAATAGGTGGTTGAGAAGTAGCATGGACAAAAATATTTACCTCACTTACCTAAGGTTGTTCCATGATTGGCATGTAAACAAGGAGAACATCCTTTTGGTGATTTTCCCTGTTCAAATCAGCAATAATTCTTCTCTCGTGGACCCAACAATCTAACTTGTTTGCTGTGTTCTCAATTTAGAGATTCTCAAAAACAAAATTAGCTAACATCATAAGAATCTAGCATGATAGATGTTATTAGACCTCTTCTTTATGTCTCCTAATTTACTCCCTAATTCATACATGACAAAAGTACTGAAATTAAAATACTTATCACTTAAAAACATATAGAGCATGTGAACAAGTGAGTAAGTTACTTCATAAAAATTGCTAATTTTGCCAGAAAACACCTTAATAAAGGAATCACATAGAAAGCTCCGTTCTTTCCTAAGACCCATTCTCCTAACATCACCTAACTTAGTGGCATCAAGAGCATATCCCATAGAAACTAGCATGTTACTCACATCAGTGTCTGTGTGTGGAGCAAGTGTGTTATTTTCAGGCAGTTAATACAGTGTTCATTACCTTTGAGATTGAAGGTAATGGTTTTGTCCTTTGAGTTGAACACTGTTGTAGTCCAAATTTCCTCGACAACTTAAATGGTTGGAGACTCAAGCATGGCATAACTCAGTTTGCAGTTCAGCATGAAGTCCATCATTTTGTGACAGTCTTCAGATGCTAGAATTTGCTTGTTCACCAGAGCCATGAAGTTGTTATTTTCATAAACGAACCCAGTTGAGGACATGATTTTGACTACGGGTGCTATTGTTGTGATTGAGGTTAGTTGCAGAAAAGGGAGTATTTGCTTTTGGAGAAAAAGAGAATTAGAAAAATTGCTTGAGAAAGATAAAAGCAAAAATAGAAATGAAATAAGTAGCCAATTAAATTAGCCCAAAATGGTCGTTTAAAAATAAGGAAAATGGTCAAAATTCTAAAATTATCCGTTGAAATATACATATAGGCTGTAAGTAAATTCGAAGGATAATGCTTAGAATTAATGGCCAAGATTAAGAGCAATTCGATGGATAAAGTTAAAAGTACCCAGAGTAATGTTTGATACCTTAATGAATAGTAAGACTCAACGGATATTCATTTTTAACGGATAATGAACATCCGTTGAGATGTAAACTCAGACTTAGTCAAAATTTCATCTTCAACAGTAAGCATCAAATTTTACTCACGCTGTATTTCAATATTCTTAGACATCAAATAAGTTAAAAGTAATTTAGCATACCTAACTCACTTACCAACCTAGTGAAGGTGGATTCATCAAGTGGCTTGGTAAATATGTCTGCAAGTTGCTTCTCACTTGGAACAAAATAAATTCCACAGTACCATTCATGACATCTTCTCTAATAAAGTGGTATTTTATGTCAATGTGCTTGGTCCTCGAATGTTGTACTCAGTTTTCAGTCATTGCTATATGGCACTTGTGTTATCACAGAAAATAAGAATCTTATTTACTTGTAGACCATAGTCCAATAGTTGAATTTTCATCCATAAAATCTGTACATAACAACTACCAGCAGCAATATATTCAGCCTCAGCTATAGAAGTAGAGACTAAATTTTACTTTTTACTGAACCAGGATACTAGCTTATTTTCTACAAATTGACAGGTTCATGTTGTACTGTTTCTATCAATTTTAAAACCTGCATAATCTGCATCTGAATAACCAGTTAGATCAAAATCAGAATCTCTAGGATACCAAATGCCAAGTTTTGGAGTTCCTTTGAGATATCTGAAAATTCTCCTAAATAGCTACTAAATGAGATTCTCTAGGATCAGCTTGAAATCTAGCATAAGGACAAGTAGCAAACATTATATCTGGCCTACTGGCTATTAAATATAAAAGTGAGCCAACCATGCCTCTATAACTTATAATATCTACAGACTTTTCAGTAGTGTTTAATTCCAGTTTAGTTGCAGTGGCCATGGGAGTTTTTGCAGATGTGCAATCCATTAAGTCAAACTTCTTCAAAAGGTCATAAATATATTTGGTTTGACTAATGAATATTCCATCACTAACTTGCTTAACTTGTAAACCAATAAAGTAAGTTAGTTCTCCCATCATGCTCATTTCATATTTACTTTGCATCAATTTGGCAAACTTTATGTAAAGTTTTTCATCTATAGAGCCAAATATAATATTATCTACATATATTTGAACAAGTATACTAGAGCAATTAACATTTCTATAGAATAAGGTTTTATCAACAGTACCTCTTGTGAAATGATTTTCTAAGAGAAATTTTGACAAAGTGTCATACCAGGCTCTAGGTGCTTGCTTCAGTCCATAAAGTGCCTTCAAAAGATAGTAGACATATTCTGGAAAATGTGGATCTTCAAAACCAGGAGGCTAACTGACATAAACTTCCTCCTCCAAATCTCCATTCAGAAAGGCACTTTTGACCTTCATTTGATAGACCTTGAAATTGGCATGGGCTGCATAGGCTAAGAAAATTCTAATGGCTTCAAGTCTTGTAACAGGGGCAAAAGTTTCATAAAAATCTATTCCTTCTTGTTGACAATAGCCCTTAGCAACCAATCTAGCTTTGTTCCTGATTACTATGCCATTTTCATCCATCTTGTTTTTGAATACCCACTTGGTGCCAATAGGATTCTTTGCTCTAGGCTTGGGTACCAGCTTTCAAACTTTATTTCTTTCAAATTAGTTTAACTCCTCTTGCATAGCTAAAATCCAATCAGGATCCAACAGAGCTTCTTCTACCTTTTTAGGTTCTTCCTAAGATAGAAAGTTGTTATACAGACATTCTTCTTGAGTTGCTTTCCTTGTTTGCACTTTTGAAGATGCATCACCAATAATTAGTTCAAAAGGGTGATCTCTAGTCCATTTTCTCTGTTATGGTAGATTATCTCTACATGAAGAGGCCTCATAGTTGTCTTGATATGTGATTGAGTTTTGATTAGAAGAAAATCCCCTTGAGTTTTTGGATCTTTGACTTGTAGTTGGGGTTCTTTCTAATTGTGATATGTATTGGCTTTCAATTCCTATTGATGGTTCAACGGATGTTGATCTTTCCCTTTCGATGGATGATACAGATTGTCTTTTGATGTATGATGCACTTGGTCTTTCGACGGATGTTGAATTGTGTGCTTCATTAGTTGTAGATTTTTCTGCATTGTCCTTACACATTGGTTCTTGATCACCTTTATCATCACTATCATCACAAATCATCTCAACATTATCAAATTTGAGGCTTTCATGAAAAACTCCATATTGTAGTCCTTTAATCTTTTTATCATCAAACACAACATGTACAGATTCCATAACAATGTTGGTTCTGAGATTGTACACTCTGTATGCTTTTCCAACTGCATATCCAACAAAAATTCCCTCATCATCTTTGGCATCATATTTTCCATGTTGATCAGTTTGATTCCTTAAGATATAGCATTTACAGCCAAAGACATGAATAAAGTTTAATGCTGGCTTCCTATTCTTGAACAATTGGTAGGCTGTCATTCATTTTGCTTGATTAACCAAAGAAATATTCTGAGTGTAACATGCAGTATTTACAGTTTCTTCCCAAAAATATGTTGGTAATTTTGATTCTTCTAGCATTGTTCTTGCAGCTTTATTAAGAGGCCTGTTTTTCCTTTCCACCACTCCATTTTGTTGTGGGGTTCTTGATGCTGAAAACTCATGCATGATCCCATTCTCTTCACAAAATAATCTTATCAGAGAATTCTTGAACTCAGTTCCATTGTCAATCCTGATTCTTCTAACTTTGAAATCAGGATGATTGTTAACTTGCCATATGTGATTGATGATGATTTCACTAGCTTCATCTTTGGACTTTAGAAAATATATCCAAGAGAACTTTGATAAATCATCCATAAATACTAGACAATATCTTTTCTTTGAGATGGATAACACATTGACTGGTCCAAATAAATCCATGTGTAGTAGTTACAAAGGTTCTTCAATTGTTGAATCAAGCATCTCTTTGAATGATGCCTTGATCTATTTTCCTTTTTGACAGGCATCACATATTCCATCCTTTGAGAATTCCACTTGTGGAATGCCTCTTACCAAATCTTTCCTGACTAGTTCATTTATAGTCTTGAAGTTAATATGGGACAACTTCTTGTACCATAGCTAACTCTCATCCTGACTTGCTTTGCTAAATAGACAAGTAACAGATTCTGTATTTGATGAGTTGAAGTCAGCTAGATACACATTTCATTTTCTCACTCCAGTGAGAATCACTTTGTTACTTTTCTTGTTGGTCACAACACAGGCTTTAGAATTGAATGTTACTGAGTTGCCCTTATCACACAGCTGGCTATTACTCAACAAGTTGTCCTTGAGTCCATCCACTAGGGCAACTTCCTCAATGATGACATTATCCTTTGAAATCAAGCCATATCCCATAGTATAACCCTTGTTGTCATCTCCAAAAGTAATACTTTGGCCAGCTCTCTTCTTGAACTCGGTGAGCAGGGTAGAATCTCCAATCATGTGCCTTGAACAACCACTATCCAAATACCAAAGATTGTTTATGTTTCCCTGCACATAACAAAATCACATCAAGTTTATTTTGGTACATAAGTTTCCTTGGGTCCTGTTTTGTTAGCCATTTTCTTAGGTTTCTTAGGCTTGTCCTCATTTGACTTAGGCATTTGAAGATCATCCTTAGTTAATTGAGTAGAACCCTTAAAACCATTCAGCATTGCAAAATTATCATGCACATGCTGGTTAACATGGAAAGGCATATTATGTGGAAGCATGTTATTCCAGTATGGCATGCTAATTGGCATTTGTGGCATACTAAATGCAGCATAATAAAGATTTTGTGCAAATGGTATATTAACAAACTGTGTATTCAAATTATGTGCAGGCATAACATTCATGGGCATTTTAGGCATACTAGGAAATGAATGAGGTACAGACATGGGAGCAGGCATGGCAAGTTTGCAATTAGCAGAAAAATGATTAACACTACCACACTTCACACAGATTTTTTTATGTGCATATTTATCAGGTGTGTAGTTGTTATGTTTGTTATTTCCTATTTTCCCATTTCTATTATTTTTCCTTTTAGATTCTGTTTTAACGTCAATTTTCTCCAATCTGTCATTCAATTGCTTGATTGATAGATGCCCTACATTGACTCTTTTGTCTTTTTTCACTTGACTTGTTTCTCCTGGAACAAAGTTCTTAGAAACTGATCCATATTTCTCATTTAATTTTGCTAGTTTGGCTTTGCTAACTGGATTAATTTTACTCAATGAATGTGGTTACTTGTTTTTCGACAGATAATACTCTTCATCCGTCCAATCCACATCCGTTGAAAGTCCTTCAACCAAATTGGAATCAAGTTTCTCTTTGCTCTTTTTTCAGGCTTCATCACAGAAGGATTCTATACCTTGAACTTAAGTAATTTGAGCATGTACATCTCTAGATGATTTTCATGCCTTAATTACCTCATGTTCTTGTTCAAGTTGCTTTCTTAAAATCTCCTATTTCTTTAAGGATTCAGTTAGTTCCTCTTTGGCAGTCTTGCACTCTATCTTCATTTTCTCAAACTCAACAAATTGAGTTTTCAACACATTGTTTCTTTCACTTAAAAAAAGATTGTTCTCTTTAATTTTAGTATTTTCTTTAGTGAGAGATTGAGAGTAACTCGCAGATGATATAATTCAGTAGACATGTCATTTATAGCATCATTACATTCATCTTTAAACAAATATGCTAGATTCATGGTGATTACATGATTACTTGAAGAACTAACCTTTGCTTCATTTGATTTGGCCATTAGGGCTAGATTGACATAGCTTGTATCATCATCCTCTTCTAGTCTATCTGCAGCCCAGTCATTTTCCTATGTAATGAAAGCCCTTTGTTTGAGCAACTCAAAATATGTCTGTTTATAATCCACAGGCTCAAACTTCTTTTTTTCAGAATCAGACTTTCTGCATTCACTAGCAAAATGACCTGCCAAGCCACACTTGAAACACTTGAATTTAGACTTGTCAACCATGTTTCTATTTGACTTGGAAACTCCAAAATTCTTCTTGAATTTGAGCTTGGAAAATCTCCTGGATAGAAAAGCTAGATGCTCATCTATGTCATCCATGTCATCTTAGCTAAGATGTTCTTCATGTTCAGCCACTAGACCTTTTCCCTTGCCTTCAAAAACTCTAGGATTTGGCGTAGATTCAACAACATCAACCTTTATCTCCTTCTCCTTTTCTTGCTCAGCAACTAATGCAATGGATCCTCCTTTATTTCTTCCTTTCTCCAGCTTCTCATCTTGCTCTATTTCAAGCTCATAGGTCTTTAGAATCCCATACAGTCTGTCCAAGGTAAATTCCTTGTAATCTTGAGAATTTCTTAATGAGATTGTCATAGGTTTTCATTCCTTTGGTAGAGACCTAAGGAATTTGAGGTTTGAGTCTTTTATTTGATAGACTCTTCCATGCAACTTGAGAGCATTTAGTAGTTTTTGAAATCTACTAAATATATCAGTGAGTAACTCACTTTCTTCACAATAAAAATGCTCATATTGCTGAATCAAGAGTTGCATTTTGTTTTCCCTTACCTGTTTAGTTCCATCACATATGACTTGAATGGTATCCCAAACATCCTTAACAGTTTTGCAGTTTATGATGTTGTTAAACTGTCACCATCAACTCCATTAAACAGAATATTCATGGCCTTCTTATCCTTGTGGACTTGCTTAATATCTGGATCAAACCATTCTGCTCTAGTCTTTGGGATGAATGGCTCATTTCCTGTAGCAGCTCTCATAGGGACATGTGGACCTTTCTCAATACAGTCCACATATCCTTCATCTTGAAATAGGAGATGTAGGTGCATCTTCGCCTTCCAATGGTGATAGTTATCTTTGTCCAGAAAAGGAATTTTTAGTCCAACATCTTTTTTGCTCATCTTGTTAGTTGTTTTGATCTTTAAACTCTTTGTTCTTCCAGAGCTCGCTCTGATACCAATTGTTATTCCCAAAAAATCTAACAAAGAATTAAAGAAGGGGGGTTGAATGTAATTCTGGCTTCTTTTGCAATTTTAAGAACAATTCTATTATGAATATATAACTGTGTTTGATTTAGCAATAGTGCGAGATTAAAGTAGTAAAGAAATCAAATCACAAAGTAATTATATACAAGTACTTAAAAACTTTCTGGTGGATTGAACTTATCCACTAGAGATATATATTAATAAGAGAACTTTGTGTTACAATGTTGTACACAGCTGCTTACAAGTTGAACTCACAAGAACAGAGAAATTCTTTACAGATGTAGCTTTTTCTATTTCTCTCGTAATTGCTTACTTACTTGGATAATGTTCTACTTGCTACACTTGCTTTATATATCATCAAGTTACATGATAAAGAGACAAACAAATAAGAGAAAGTGTTTCTAGTCTAATCTCATGCTTCTTCATTTCTTAATACAGCATCTTTGAATATCTTCAGTTTAGCATGGAAATGGAAATGCTTCTATGTTCTCTAAAACCTGAATTAGGCTGCCATATTCCATTTGCATACAATCAATGCATGTGACTGTCAAGTCACTATCAACTGCTCTTTTGAATTTGATCATCCGTTGAAAATTTGGTTGATCATCCGTTGAAACTTCATTGGATCATCCGTTGAAACTATGGTTGATCATCCGTTGAAACTTAGTTAAACATCCGTTGAGACTGTCTTCATGGAAGTTAACTCCATTTCATTTACACAAGATTACAAGGCATCTAATATTTACAATTAACCAACCTATCTTTCATATCAATCTAGTAGTCAAGATGACTTAAACATTCTACAACATTTAGTTCACTAAAGCATTACAATATGCAGAAATGTGCTACCAAACTTATAATTACATAAGCTACTCTTTCAACGGATGTTGAAATGATCATCTGTTGAAAGCTACAATTTCAACTAAATAAATCTACTTAGTGTTTTTTTTAACTTATCATCAAGTTCACAACATATTCTTAACAAGTAGCTATTAAGAGAATTTTCAGATATCTCAAAGGAACACCAAAACTTGGCATTTGGTATCCTAGAGATTCTGGTTTTGATCTAACTGATTATTCAGATGCAGATTATACAGGTTGTAAAATTGATAGAAAAAGTACTACATGAACCTGTCAATTTTTAGGAAATAAGCTAATATCCTGGTTCAGTAAAAAGCAAAATTCAGTCTCTACTTCTACAGCTGAGGCTGAAAATATTGTTGTTGTTAGTTGTTGTGCACATATTTTGTGGATGAAAAATCAACTATTGGACTATGGTCTACAGGTAAATAAGATTCCTATTTTCTGTGATAACACAAGTGCCATTGCTATTACTGAAAATCCGGTATATCATTCAAGGACCAAGCACATTGACATCAAGTACCACTTCATTAGAGAACATGTCATGAGTGTTACTGTGGAACTTCACTTTGTTCCAGGTGAGAAGCAACTTGTAGACGTCTTTACCAAGCCACTTGATGAATCCACCTTTACTAGGTTGGTAAGTTAGGTAGGTATGCTTAATTACTCTTAATCTGTTTTGATGTCTAAGCAATTTGAAATGTAGCCAGAATAATGTGTAATATTACTTGTCAAAAATGAAATTTTGGCTAATTCAGAATTTACATCTTGACGGATGTTCATTATCCGTTGAAAATGAATATTCGTTGAATTTAATCATCTATTGAAATATTAAATATTATTCTGGGTACTTTTATCTCGATGGATAATTATTTAATCCTTATCCGTCAAATTGCTCTAAATCCTAGCCGTTAATTCCAGGCATTATCCGTCAAATTTACTTATAGCCTGTAAGTATATTTTGATGGATAATCATTAGAATTTTGATAGTTTACTTTATTTTTAAACGGCTAGTTTGGGCTAATTTGATTGGTTACATTATTTTATCTTTTAATTTTTGACAGTTTATGTCTGAGAAAGTATAAAAGCCAATTTCATGTTCATTTTTACTTTTATCTTTCTCAAGCAATTTCTCTAAATCCTTCGTCTCCAAAGCAAAATATTTCTTCTATGTAATTCCACTTATTCACAGCAATGGCATCAGTATTCAAGATCATGTCCCAATCTGGGTTTGTTTATGAAAAGAATAACTTCGTCGCAGTGGTGAACAAGGAGATTGCAGCTCCTGAAGATTACCACAAAATGATGGATTTCATTCAAAGTTGCAAACTGAAATATGCTATGTTAGAGTCTCCTGTCATTTATTATGAAGTGGTTGAGGAGGTATGGACCACTACTGTTTATAACTCAAAGGACAAAATAATTACCTTCACTCTTAAAGGTAAAAACTACAGCACAAACAGTGATATAATTCGTGCTTGTCTTTAATTGCCTTAGAATAATACACTAGTTCCACACACTGACACGGATGTAAGCTCAATGCTTGTTTTATGGGTTATTCTTTTGACCCTGCCAAGCTAGGCGAGGTTAGAAGATAAGGCCTTAGAAAGGAGTGGAGCTTTCTCTATGACTCTTTTATTGAAGTCTTTTCTGGAAAAATTAGTAACTTTGATGTTGTGACTTACTCACTTGTTAATATGCTATATATGTTGCTTAGTGACAAGTACCATAACTTCAGTGAATTTGTCATGTATGAATTAGGCTTTAAGCTAGGAGACATTAAGAAAAGGTCTAAAAACATATATTATGCTAGATTCTTTATGTTGCTAGCTAATTTTTTTCTGAAGATCCTATCATTGAGAATCCAACCAACAAGCTTGATTGTTGGTTCAAGAAAGAAGGGTTATTGCTGATTTGAATAGGGAAAACAACCTCAGTGAGGTTCCTCTAGTCTACATGCCAATCATGGAGGGGCCTCAGGTAAGTGATTTAAACACTTCTGTATGCACTACTTCTCTACCACCGGTTTCTTTGCAGATAACTGTGGCTATGGCATATGTGGCCTTGACCAAACAGGTGCCTACCTAAACCACTAAAACAAGAGTTTCCAAACCCAAGTCTCATAGACCCCACTCTAGTTCCTCTCAAAAGCAACTAGTTTCAAAATCTACTAAAACCAAAGAGGGGCTTTGAAGGGAAGTAAGTCTGGTGAGATCCAGGGTGAACATGTAAGAAACCCTAAAAAATAAGGAGGGAGAGGTGTGTGTAACCCAACCTAGCCACACTACAGTTTCCCAACAAATTGTAGTGCTTAATATGGATTCTAGCTCATTATTAGTTTCATCCTACCAAAAGGATGTAATTATTGAAACAATCTTTTAACCAAGAGCACAGACCAAGAGGGTTAGGGACACAGACTCACCCCAAACCTACACAAGAAAGAAGAAATCCAAAATATTTGGGGATGCACAGGGGGCACACACTGTGCAAACTGTAGTCAAAGACTCAGTTATAGCGCCTTCTCAAAGTCAGTTTGATGTGGCTCCTATAAATATGGAGTCATAGCCAAAATCTCTTACAATAGAAGCACCTCACACATAAAATTCACCCTCAAATTCTTTGAATGTGGATATGATTCACACATCAATTCCTGATTCTCTATCTTTAACTCTCATGGAGAAGCCAAAATCTCAAGCAAGTGAGCATCATCTTTTGGATGATTTATTGGCTCACTCGTTATTTCTTTCTGATTCTATTGATAAATCTGTACAAAATCTCAAATCAATCACCACAGATTCTACAGTAGTTTGAACTCCAAACTCTGTCATTTCTACTATCTCAACGAATATTATTCATCCGTTGACTAGTGGTTGTATCTCGACGGATGTGCTTAACAGTAGTCATCTGTTGAAACTCTCAACTACTACCTCGACGGATGTTCCTCATCCGTTGATTATCTATGTACCACTTGAAATCTCAACTATTGTAATAAGTGCAGATGATTTAGTAGTTGTACAATCACTCCTAGGATTGAGGGAAGAGAGTGAACAGAGTGAGAGGCTGAGTTGCTCTAAGGAAAAAGCAGAGGAAAAGAGTGAACCTATGCAAGCTATTTCTTCCAGCTTGAAAAAAGTGAGTGAGAGGAGTCCCACCTTAGATGGTGAAGGTGAGGGTGGGATTCCAAGGGGAGCCTTGATACAAAAAAAGAGAGAACATGAAAGAAAGGCAGGTACTGAAGAATGGGAAAAGACCATTGTTAGTGAGTTAAGGGATGTCAACGAGGCTGAAAAGAAACAACTATTTCAGCAAGATTATCAATTTGTCTTAGACTTTGTTTCTTATGAAGCTGAGACATTTACTCACCATGTTCCAGCTTATCAAACTTTTGCTAAACAGGACAATGAGGCTGCTGAGAGAATTCTCAACTTGGTGCATACAACAGCTTCAATGCAAAGGGCCAAGGATGCAATCACTGCCATGCCCTCCACAGCTGGTGATGATTTTGAATATCCAACTGGTGGTTCTGAAGACAATTTTGGGGATGATGGTGATGATGGTGAAGGAGAATTCATGGACATAGGGGGAGAAGTAGGCCCTAGCTCAAGCATAAACACTCCAGCATGGATGTTTGGAAAATAATGTAGTGAGCATCAATTCAAATTAACTCTCTTTCACATAATTCACCAGACTCAGACACCAAGAGCCTTCTTCAAGCACACCTTGAGTCTTTTCACTTGCCCCAAATCCAATCTCTAAATCAAACTCAAGACATGACTGAGCTCAAGTCAAAAAGGACATCACTGCAAGATTGGAGTCTACCTTTCCTAACACAACAATGTTAGATATCAACAGAAAACTCAGGAAAAACTCCGATCTAAGTAACAAGGTGGATTCTTAGGACAATAGGCTCAAGACCCTAGAAACCTCTATCACTCAAATTAAATCCAACTCCATGAAGCTCAACAAACACTAATTCTTCAGAAGTTGGTGGCTGCACAAACCTCCACCTCTGCTCAACTTGATGCTAACAAAGAGGGGGAGAAAAATATTCCAGTTAGTCAGGGAGAGTTAGTTAATGAGGGGGAGAAAGCGCTCAACATACAAGTTAGTAAGGTGATTGTGTTAGTGTTTGTGCCCAAGAGACAACATTATTATGTTTATATTATAAAACATTTGGATTATTAATTATGAATTTATGGATTATTCTTTAAGTAATTTATTATATCTTTATTTTCTGTGATAAAATGTTTGATTAATAAATGTCCTTGGAATATGATATGTAAATCTATATCTCTAAGTACGTGACTTAGAAATGAGATTATGAGAATAGTATTAATATTCCTAAAGGTCCATAGTCAAGTATTATTATTAAGGGACGATAATAAATGCGTTGAGACTAGTGTGTTTGTTGACTAATGATCACATCTCATTGATCATATGTATGGTGATACTAAAGTCAAAACACAGGCACATGTATTAAATACATGGTGCTAGATTGCCCCGTTATGAGATACTACATGTTTAAGATGTCATAAGTTAATCTCGCCGTGATAATGATGTATTGGTCCTTGGACCTGAAATCATTATATTTCTATATGAGAATTAATATACCTTGATACTATTGAAAGTTATCCTTGATCGGGTAATCATTAAAAAAGACATTGGGTATATTATGAATCGTATGAGAAATATGAATGATCTAGATGGGATTTAGCCCTCCTATTTTAAAGGAGTGATATTATTGGCCTCTTGATTGAGTAAGATTATAAAATGCATGGTCGTGCTCAAATACTGATTTTTTAATAGTTTACTCATTGATCAAGGAAAGAATGAATAAACATTTGCAGACGATGGCACAATACATGCCTCGAGTTTGATCTATAATACAAAGCTAAAGGGATTATATTATATTATACATTATTCCCGAAAGGTTTAATTGAATCACCAATTATTATTATTACTTGGGGAGCAATGATGTATTACTAGTTGCCACTCATTGTTTATAATTTAAATATTGGAAAATAAAATTATTGACAACGTAATAATAACCTAAAGGGTCACACACAAAGAACGTTTAAACGAAGTGTTATTTAAATTATGAATTTAGATATTTTATTTATCAAATTTAATTATTAAATTAATTAAGTGAGACTTGATTAATTGCATATATATTAGAATTCAAATTCAATAATAATATAAACCCAAAACATAATGGGTCCTTTTAGAAGCCCATTAGGTTTAGGGTTAGGCCCTAATCCTCTCTCCCCTATATAAACATTAAGATGTATAATTTTAGGGTTAGAAGTTGCATCACGTTTTAGAGAAAAACCCAAGCAGCTCTACATCTAAGAGAGGCTAGAGAGAGAGAATTAGGCAACCATATCGGCTAGTACCGGCTCCGGTGATCGTTGGATGATCGGACGTTCGTGTGGATACCTTTGGAGAGCAGATCTTCGCAAAGAGGGCTGATGTGGTTCATCAACATCAGTTCTACCACTACAATCAGAAGGAAAGCTATATATAAGGTACATGATCCTATTCTCCATAATCATCTGTTCATTATACATAGATCTTGAGGTAGGGATTCGAAATTTATTGTTATTCCGCTATCTTTATATGCTTGAATCCCTAACAATGGTATCAGAGCTATGTGTATAGTGGGTTGATTTGGTTACATGATTGACAGTTTTTTAATATATTAAGCATGAATCAAATCTACCATGTATGTATGTTGATACCGTTTATGTGTGAGATTTAATATGCATGTTGTTATGTTGATTTATGATCAAACTGTTATGTAGAGCTTTCTGGATATTCACGTGATGTATATGCATATGATGATACTAGCACGTTATATTATGCCATGACTGATTAGTATGCAATTTGTATGTTATGCATGATATCTGGTTAAGATATTAATCTAAACTGTTGGACAAATTGTGTATTGGCGTTATATGTTCTATGGGGAATGATTAATGTGTATATGATACATACGTCTGTAACTGTATATGATGCAGTAGGGGTAGAGACTGGTTGAGATATGATCTGTGGTTCTGAAATTGAGATTTATGAACTAGAATGGTCTTCCGTTGATGCACAGAACAGATTATCTGTTGATGGATTTATCCGTTGATAGATTTATCTGTTGATGGATTTATTCGTTGATAAATTTATCCGTTGATGAATTTATCCATTGATAGATCCGTTGATGGATTTATCCGTTGATGGATTTGTGCATTATCCGTTGAAACTGCATTTGATGCAGTAGTGGCAGAGGCTGGTTAAGATATGATCTTTTGTCCCAAAATTGAGATTTTTGTACTAGACTGGTCTTCCAAATTAAAAATTTCTCTTTCGAGCTGACCTGGCAGCTCGACCCTAGCCGGGGGCTACCGCCCCAGACCCCGCTATATTTTGTTTTTCTCATGTTCTTTATTTGTTTACTTGAGCATGGCGTGGGTTATGGCCTTAAGACCTTTAGATTAAAGTTTATGGTTTTGGTTTTATAAATACGAATTGTATTTCATTTTCATTATTCTTGTAATTATTTAACCTCGAATGTAACTCGAGTTTTCTTATGTAAGTATATTAGTATAGGTTGTTTTATTGTAATGTACTTCAAGAAGGCATGATCCAAAAGGAGAAGCAACTATTGAGACAAGAAGAATGAGGACTTGTAATTGTAATTGAATTTACATTATTCACCATAGATTGACCTTGATCCTTTCATTAGATTGAAAGGATCACATAGGATAAAAGTCATAACCAAGCACGTTTACATACCGCACTTTATATATTGATGTATGAATGTATGAATAGAATAGTTAATGATGCATGCTTTAATTATATTAATCATGCATGAATGTATGTATTAGATACATCACACATGCCATACCTGCTAAATAAGATAAAATCTGTAACGACTCAAGATTTTAAAATTAACAAACGATTATGAGATTCTTGTTGGATTTTTAACGCAGCGGGGGCATGGCAAAACACTTTTACACACATAAAATCCAAATAAAAGCATACAGATCATGAATAAAAATTCGAGGGATCGAATCTAACCTTTAAAAATAATTCGGAGACAACGATCAGAGATCCTTAGCAGTTGCTCCTCAAGTGTGAAGCACTCCACCGGTATCCACCAAGAAAACGATGTTAAGGAGGAGGAAGGAGGTGGAGAGAATTGGGTTTTCCAAACTTTTTGGGTTTTCGGGTTCGATGTGGGTTAGAATAAAATTAGGGTCTATAATAGTGTATTTATAGGCAAAATTTTCAGCTGAAATTTTCCCATAAATATTATTATTATTATCCCATTTATTATTCTCATTAATAATTAAAACACCTTTTAATTACTAATCCTTTTTCTAAACACTTTAGAAATAATTCTCTCTCTTGATTTAATTTCCAAAAATTAAATTCTTAATTAATAATATTAAGAACTTTTCTTAATTAATTTATAATCAATTAAATCTCATTTAATCAATTATTAAATTTGCCAATTAATTATTTATTTCACAAATAAATAATTATTAGCCATTATTAATTAATTCCTCCACCATTAAATCATTCTCTTTTTATGGTGTGACCCTGTAGGTTCAATATTAAGCCGGTAGTAGAAATAAATAATAATAAAACTATTTTATCATTATTTATATAAATTCTCTAATTTATTAAATATGATTAATTAATTAATCACATTTATTCTACATCGTGAGGGATACTTCTCAGCATATCGCGACTATCCGGATAATATGAATTCACTGCTTAGAATACCAAGAACCTATTCAGTGAATAGTTACCGTACAATAAACTCCTTCTACCCTACAATGTCCCGATTAAATACAAAGCATGGATCTCGTGTCAAGCCTATCTAATTCAATCACTTTGCTTACCATTTACTATGTGTAGTTCTATGCAAATTAGAAACTCCTTTCTAATTTCATTTACTCTGGCCAGAGATTCCTGAACTAGCATAAGTGGATCAGCCTTGAACATTCGTTTCCTTCACTGGAAGGGGTAGATCCTTTATTGATCATACACTATCTTCGTGTACAAATTCCTATACCCAGAAGAGCCCTAATAATTGTCCTTGGAGACTAAGAACTAAACCAAAGCATAGTTCAGTGTACACAAGATGACTATGATGACCTCAAGTCTAAGGATACTTGTACAACTATCACTATGTGAACAACTGCTGACACGTGAGTGAACTCCATCAGTTGTTCAGCTGTGCGAGTCATGTTCAGTGAACTTATTCCATAATAAGCACCTACATACTAGCTATAGTGTCACCACACAAATGTCTATGAGAACAGACATCCTTCATAATGAAGCAAGCATAGTATGTACCGATCTTTGCGGATTATTAATTACCAGTTAGTAATCCTATGACCAGGAACTATTTAAGTTTAAAGTTATCATCTTTTTAGGTCTCACTAATATGATCTCATCATAATCCATAAAAAGCTTTACTCTAAACTATGGTATATCTTATTTAAACACTTAAATAGATAAAGCCCGTAGTAAAAACAAAACAAGTCTTTTATTAATATCAATGAAATCAAAACAGATGACATAAAAGTTATTCCTAAATCCTCATACATGATTGGACTTAGGACATATTCCTTTCAATTCTCGTGTTTATGAAACACGGAATGAAATACGAATCTTCTTCATTTCTGACATGGGGCGATTTTGTCAACAACGGGTTCATTGAACTTATAAGGTTATGGGTTTTAAGCGAGACCGGTGTGACTCCTCCACTACCTGGAAATTAAACCATTTACGAGTATTGATTTGAAGTATTTTATTCAAGGAAAAATTGGGAATCTCTTTATGATGGGATCATGATCGTTAAATGACTAAGAAAACCCTAATGTTTATATTAAGTTGTTTAGATGCCTTCCCATATGTCCAACACGTTAACCCCTAGATCGATAAGGAGTGGGTTCTCCAGAGCGAAGTACTCCCATCTATCGTGGGACGGCGTGTTAAGTATATGATACTCTTTAGACCTTTGGGTTAGAGTTAACTAAGTTACCACATTAAGATTGTGAACTCAGAGGCATAGAGTCTGGTGAGATTTATAGGATAAATAAGAATAAATGTTATTCCACTAAACTATTTAATAGTTATATAGTTTATATAATTGAAAAATGTTGTCTACCTTATTGAATCATGTTCTAGGAGTAAAGCCAAAGCTGAACTAAAACATTGTGAAATTTGGATCTTGGCTCGCTAGAAAGTATATAGAAGATATTCTTTCCGAACTAATAGTTATGGCTATTAATTTGATAAAAATAGTGGGAGATATATATTTTGAATATATATAAATAATCACTTGAACATAATTTAATAATCATCTGTAGACTATTTTATCTTATGCACTTAAACATTGTAGATATCAAAATGGCAAACAATTCAAACAACTTCTCTGTGCGATCAGTCCTTGAGAAGGACAAGCTAATAGGAACAAACTTCCAAATATCTATGTAATTGATATCCCTCGCACAACACTTCTCCATGAAGCAGCATTATATGCTCAACATAATGTTTATCAGAAATATATCAATGATGACACGGATGTTCAATGTCTCATGTTAGCGACCATGAGTGCTGAACTTCAGAAACAACATGAGAATATAGATTCTTATGATATGATTGAGCACCTTAAACATATGTTTGAAGGACAGGCTCGTCAGGAGAGGTTTGATACTTTCAAATCGTTGCATGCATGTAAGAAGGGAGAAGGTGATACGGTTTGACCGCATGTTCTAAGGATGATAGGGTATATGGAGTACCTTATCAAGTTGGGTGCCCCAATTGCTATGGAGCACGAGATTGATCTTATTTTGCAATCTTTAAACAACATCTATGTTGTGAATATGGTATGAACTTGATGATTTCACTAACAAAACACCTTAGTAGATTTAACTTAGTGAAATATGTAGCACTCGATGGATAAGCAAATATAGTCCCGACGGATGACTCAATATAGTCCCGACGGATGATGATTTGACATCCATCGAGTGAGTAGCTTATGTAACAATAAGTCATGTAGCACATTTCTGCGAACACCTTTGTATAGATTTTGTAGTAGCATATAAGTCATGTTGACTTTAATTAGATATGCAGAATAGGTTGATTAATTATACATAGATGATGTCTTATAATTCTGTATAAATGAAATGAAGTCAAGTGCCAAATAGCTACCCGACGGATGATCAACAAAGCTACCCGCCGGATGATCAACAAGACAACCCGACGGATGATCATGTACCCGACGGATGATAAATTCAAACATCTGATGACAGTGACAACACAGTCACATGCATCGAGTGTATGCAAAAGGATTGTGGAAGCCTATTCAACTGGGTTTTTGAGAACAAAAAAGCATTGCCATTTCCATGCAATTATGAAGATATTCAAAGATGTTGGAATATAGTAGTAAAACAGCATAGTATTAGACTTAATATGTTTTGTTTTATTATCTTGTCTTATTGCTGTGTAATCTTGGTGATATATAAACCAAGATTAGAAAATAGAACAACAACAAGACTAAGCAAGTATTTTCTCAGAGAAACAATTGTAAGCTGTATCCTTAGCATTTCTCTATAAGTGTAATTATTCTTATTTGTAAGCAGCTGTGAGATATTCAAGCTTCACAGAGTTCTCTTGATATATATATATATCTGGTGGATACATTCAAATCCACCAGAAAGTTTTAAAGACTTGTGTTTTTATTACTCTGTGTTTTGATTCATATTTAACTTGTCATTCCGCACTTTGCAAATTAAAACATTGTCATATATATTTTAAGTTAGAACATTTTATAATTCAGAAAAAGTGTCAAGAATTCCATTCAACCCCCCTTCTGTAATTCTTGTTGCATTGTTAGGGACTAACAATTGGTATCAGAGCAAGCTCTTAAAGAACAAAGAGTTTAAAGATCACAACAAACAGCAAGATGAACAAGAAGGATGTTGAAGTCAAGATTCCTTTTCTGGACAAAGACAATTACCATTACTGGAAGGTAAAGATGCATCTTCATTTACTTTCTCAATTTGAGGCCTATGTGGATTGTATAGAGAGAGGCCCTCATGTACTAATGAGAACTGCAACTGGAAATGAGCCATCAGTTCCCAAGCAAGGCATGAATGGTCAGATCCTGATATTGAACAAGTCAGGAAAGACAAGAAGGCCATGAATATTTTGTTCAATGGAGTTGATGGTGACATGTTTGACAACATCATCAATTGCAAAACTGCCAAGGAAGTTTGGGATACAATTCAGATTATCTGTGACGGCACTGAACAAGTTAGAGAAAACAAGATGCAGTTACTAATTCAGCAATATGAGCATTTCCACTTTGAAGAAGGTGAAACTCTCACTGATATCTTTAATAGATTTCAAAAGCTACTAAATGCTCTAAAGCTGCATGGAAGAGTCTACCAAACCAAAGATTCTAACCTTAAATTTCTGAGATCCCTACCAAAAGAATGGAAACCAATGACAGTCTCCATGAAAAACGCACAAGAATATAAGGAGTTTATACTAGAGAGACTGTATGGCATTCTAAAGACTTATGAGCTTGAAATTGAGCAAGATGAAAGAATGCAGAAAGGGAGAAAGAAAGGATGATCCATTGCACTAGTTGCTGAGTTAGAAAAAGAGAAGGAGATGAAGATAGAAGTTGTTGAGTCTACTTCAAAGGTTTGTGAAAACAAGGGCAAGGGGCTGGTAGCAGAAAATGAAGATTTTTTGAGCCAAGATGATATGGATGACATTGATGAACATCTAGCATTTCTTTCCAGAAGATTTGCCAAGCTCAAGTTCAAGAAGAACTTTGGAGTAGCTAAGCCAAATAAAAACATGGTGGATAAATCAAAATTCAAATGTTTCAAATGTGGCTTGGTAGGGCACTTTGCCAGTGAGTGTAGAAAGTCAAATTCCAGCAAGAAAAAGTTTGAGCCTGTGGATTATAAACAGAAATATTTTGAGTTGCTCAAACAAAAGGAAAGGGCTTTCATTACACAAGAAAATGACTGGGCAGCAGATGGTCTGGATGAGGATGAGGATGTTAGCTATGTCAATCTAGCCCTAATGGCCAAGTCTGATGAAACAGAGATAAGTTCTTCAAGTAATCAGGTAATCACCACTAACCTTGCACATTTATCTAAAGCTGAGTGTAATGATGTAATAAATGACATGTTTACAGAATTATATCATTTATGTGTTACTCTTAAGTCTCTCACTAAGGAAATGCTAAGATCAAAGAAAAAAATTTATTTTTAAGTGAGAGGAATAATGTGTTAGAGTCTCAGTTTATTGAATTTGAAAAATTGAGAATTGAGTGTAAAATTGCTAAGGATGAATTAACTGAGTCCTTGAAGAAAGAAGAGATCTTGAAGAAGTAGCTTGAATGAGAACACGAGGTGATTAAGGCATGGAAAATATCTAGAGATGTTCATGCTCAAATCACCAAAGTTCAAGGTATTGAGTCCTTTTGTGATGCACCCTGGAAGAAGATTAAGGAGAACCTGAAATCCAATTTGGTTGAAGGATTGCTAACAGATGTGGACTCGAAGGATAATGAGAGTCATCTGTCAGATAACCAAAAGGACTATCCGTCGAGTGACATAAATCCTCATCCGTCGGCTGTAAGCAAACCTGTGAGTAAAGCCAAACTTGCCAAGTTAAATGAAAAATATGGATCAGTTTCCAAAAACTTCATTTAAGGAGAATCTAGTCAAGTGAGGAAGGAGAAGAAAGTGAATGTTGGACATCTGTCTATCAAGCAATTGAATGATAGACTAGAAAAGATTGAGGTTAAAACAGAGGTTAAAAAGAAAAACAATAGAAATTGTAAAGTAGAGATTAACAAACATAACAACTACACACCTGATAAGTATGCTCCAAGAAAAATCTGTGTTAAGTGTGGTAGTGTAAATCATCTATCTGTTAATTGCAAAACTGCCATGCCTACTCCCATATCTGTGCCACCTCCTTTTCCCAACATGAATTTCATGCCTTCTATGCCTATGAATGTTATGTCTACACAGAATATGAATGCACAATTTGCTACTATGCCATTTGCACCTAGTCCTTATTATGATGCATTCAGTATGCCTCAAATGCCATTTAGCATGCCCTACTGGAATAACATGTTTAAAAATAGCATGCCATTTCCTGTTAATCAAAATGTGCATGATATTTCTGTTGTAATGAATGGTTTCAAAGGTCCAACTCAAATGACTAAGGATGAATCTGATATCCTTAAGTCAAATGAGATCAAACCTAAGAAACAGAAGAAGAAAGCTAACAAGGCAGGACCCAAGGAAACTTGGGTACCAAAATTAACTTGATTTGATTTTATTGTGTGCAGGGAAACAGAAAGAATCTATGGTACTTGGATAGTGGTTGTTCAAGACACATGACTGGTGATTCTAACCTGCTCACAGAGTTTAAGGAGAGAGCTGGCCCAAGTATTACTTTTGGAGATGACAACAAGGGTTATATTGTGGGATATGGCTTAATTTCAAAAGACAATGTCATCATTGAGGAGGTTGCCTTAGTGGATGGTCTCAAGCACAATTTGTTGAGTATCAGCCAACTTTGTGATAAAGACAATTCAGTGACCTTCAATTCAGTAGCCTGTGTTGTGACAAACAAGAGGAGCAACAAAGTGGTTCTCACTGGAGTGAGAATAGGAAATGTGTACCTAGTTGACTTCAACTCATCAAATGCAAAATCTGTTACTTGTCTTCTCAGTAAAGCAAGTCAAGATGAAAGTTGGCTTTGGCACAAGAAGCTATCCCATCTAAACTTCAAGACCATGAATGAACTTGTAAAGAAAGAACTGGTTAGAGGCATTCCTTAAGTGGAGTTTTCTAAGGATGGACAGTGTGATGCTTGCCAAAAGGGAAAGCAAATTAAAGTATCATTCAGAAAGAAGCTTGATTCAACAATTGAAGAACCTTTGCAACTACTACACATGGATTTGTTTGGACCAGTCAATGTATTGTCCATCTCAAGGAAAATATTTTGCCTAGTAATTGTAGATGATTTATCAAAGTTCTCTTGGACATATTTCCTTAAGTCCAAAGATGAGACTAGTGAAATCATCATCAATCAAATAAGGCAAGTCAACGATCATCCTGATTTCAAAGTTAAAAGAATCAGGAGTGACAATGGAACTGAGTTCAAGAATTCTGTCATGAGAGTATTTTGTGAAGAAAATGGGATTTTGCATGAGTTTTCAGCAGCAAGAACTCCACAACAAAATGGAGTAGTAGAAAGAAAGAACATATCACTTATTGAAGTTGCAAGGACAATGCTTGAAGAATCTAAGTTACCAACATATTTCTGGGCTGAAGCTATAAATACTGCATGCTACACTCAGAATATTTCTCTGGCTAATCAAGAAAAATTCATGACTCCCAATCAATTGTTCAAGAACAAGAAGCCAACTCTAAATTTTCTTCATGTCTTTGGCTGCAAATGTTATACCTTGAGAAATCAAACTGATCAGAATGGGAAGTTTGATGCTAAAGCAGATGAAGGAATTTTTGTTGGATATGTTGTTGGTAAAGCATATAGAGTCTACAATTTGAGAACCAATATTTTTATGGAATCAATACATGTTGTGCTTGATGATAAAAATATTGAAGGACTACAAGATGGAAATTACCTTGAAAGCCTCAAATTTGACAATGTGGAGATGGTTAGTGATGACAGTGATGATGAAAGTGATCAAGAAATAGTATCAAAGGATAATGCATAAAATTCTACTACCAATGATGCACAAAATTCAACATCTATCGAGCTACAAAATGCTTCATCCGTCGGGAGACAATCTGCTTTATCCATCAGGAGACAACCAGCTTCATCCGTCGATACTCAAAATTCACCATCTGTCGGATCATCAAAAGAAGCTGAAAGTCAGAATAAATCACTTATAGAAAGTTCCCCTTTCTCAAATTAAAGATCCATTAACTCAGGGGGAGTTTCTAATAATCAAAACTCAATCACACATCAAGACAACAATGAGGCCTCTTCATCTTGAGCTAATCTACCTCAACAAAGGAAATGGACAAAGGATCACCCCTTTGAGCTCATAATTGGTGATGTATATTCTAGAGTTTAAACAAGGAGAGCAACTCAAGAAGAATGTCTATATAGCAGCTTCCTCTCTAAGAAAGAACCAAAGAAGGTAGAAGAAGCTTTGTTGGATCCTGATTGGATTTTAGCTATGCAGGAGGAGCTAAACCAATTTGAAAGGAACAAAGTATGGAAGCTGGTACCCAAGCCCAAAGGAAAGAATCCAATAGACACCAAATGGGTATTCAGAAACAAGATGGATAAAAATGGCATAATAGTCAGGAACAAAGCTAGATTGGTTGCTAAGGACTATTTTTAACAAGAATGAATAGATTTTGATGAAACATATGCTCCTGTTGCAAGACTTGAAGCCATCAGAATCTTCTTAGCCTATGCAGCCCGTGCCAATTTCAAGGTCTATCATATGAATGTTAAAAGTGCCTTTCTGAATGGAGATTTGGAGGAGGAAGTCTATGTCAGTCAGCCTCCTGGTTTTGAAGATCCAAATTTTCCTGAATATGTCTACTATCGTTTGAAAGCACTTTATGGACTGAAGCAAGCACCTAGAGCCTGGTATGACACTTTGTCAAAGTTTCTTTTAGAGAATCACTTTACTAGAGGTACTGTGGACAAAACTTTATTCTTTAGAAATGTTAATGGCTCTAGTATACTTGTTTAAATTTATGTGGATGACATTATTTTTGGCTCTACAGATGAAAAACTTTGCAAAAATTTTGCCAAATTGATGTAAAGTAAGTATGAAATGAGCATGATGGGAGAACTAACTTACTTTCTTGGTTTGCAAGTTAAGCAAGTTAGTGATGGAATATTCATTAGTCAAACTAAATGCATTTATGATCTTTTAATGAAGTTTGATCTAATGGATTGCACATCTGCAAAAACTCATATGGCCATTGCAACTAAGCTTGAATTAAACACTACTGAAAAGTCTGTGAATATTTCAAGTTATAGGGGAATGGTTGGCTCACTTCTATACTTAACAGCTAGTAGGCCATATATAATGTTTGCTACATGTCTTTGTGCTAGATTTCAGGCTGATCCTATAAAATCTCACTTAGTAGCTATTAAGAGAATTTTCAAATATCTCAAGGGAACACCAAAACTTGGCATTTGGTACCCTAGAGATTCTGGTTTTGATCTAACTGGTTATTCAGATGCAAATTATGCAGGTTGCAGAATTTATAGAAAAAGTACAACAGGAACCTGTCAATTTCTAGAAAACAAGCTTGTGTCCTGGTTCAGTAAAAAGCAAAATTCAGTTTCTACTTCTACAGCTGAAGTTGAATATATTGTAGCTGGCAGTTGCTGTGCACAGATTTTGTGGATGAAAAACCAATTGCTAGACTATGGTCTGCAAGTGGAAAAGATTCCCATTTTCTGTGATAACACAAGTGCAATTGCCATCACTGAAAATCCAGTACAGTATTCAAAAACAAAGCACATAGACATCAAGTACCACTTCATAAGGGAACATGTAATGAATGGTACTGTGGAACTACGTTTTGTTCCAAGTGAAAAACAGCTTGCAGATATATTTACCAAGCCACTGGATGAATCCACATTTTCAAGTTTGGTAAGTGAGCTAGGTATGCTTAATTACTCTTGAATCTTTATAGACAATTTGCAAGTTGTAATGTAGCCAGAAATTTAATTGGTTTTTCAGTCATGGATGAAATTTTGGCTAAGTCAAAATTTACATCTCGACGGATGATCATTATCCATCGAGTTTGATAATCCGTCGATATACTATTTGTTAATAAAAATCAATTATTTTTTAGGAATATTTTATGTCCCGACGGATAACTGATTTATCCTCATCCATCGAATTGTCTTATTCTTAGCCGTTGATTCTCTGAACATTATCCATCGAGTATACTTACAGTTTGTAAGCATAACACGACGGATAATTGATGGATTTTTTACAGTTTATTTTTAAACGGCTATTTTGGGCAATTTTTATTAGTTACTTTATTTTACTTTATTATTTTTTACAGTTATTTTTGAGATAGTATAAAAGCATAATTCATTTTCATTGCTTTTCTTTTATCATTCTCAAATCATCTGCTCTAACTTCTCTCTTTCTCAAAAGCACTTACTCTCTCTCTTTGCAAGTTCTTACTCTCTAACAATGGCACCAATCGTAAAGATCATGTCTCAAATTGGATTTATCTACGAGAAGAACAACTTCACAGCTTTAGTGAACAAGGGGATTCAGCAGTCTGGGGACTACCACAAAATGATGGAATTTATGAAAAACTGCAAACTCAACTATGCCATGCTGGAATCACCCACCATTTACCGTGAGGTTGTTGAAGAAATATGGACGACTGCAACATACAACTCAACTGATAAGACTATCACGTTCACTATTAAAGGTAAGGAATTATGTGTTAATAGTGATATTGTTAAAGCATGTTTCAAAATTCCTGATAATACTGTAACTTCTCCACACACAGACACTGACATTGTTAATATGCTTAATTTCATGGGCTATGCACTCTCTACTTCTAAATTAAGTAAGATTAGGAGATTGGGTCTTAGGAAGGAATGAAGTTATTTGTGTGATGTAGTTACTAAGGTATTTTCTGGTAAAATTAGCAATTTTGATTCAGTTAATATCTCTACGCTCAACATGCTTTACATGCTAGTAACTGATAAATTTTTCAACTTTAGTGATCTTGTCATATTTGAGTTGGGGTTTAAGTTAGGGGAGCTAAATAAGAGGGGTAAAAATGTTTACTATGCTTGATTTTTAATGATGCTTGCTAACCACCTCTCTGAGGATATTGTGCTTGAGAACCCAACCAACAAGTTAGATTGTTGGGTTCAAGAAAGGAGAATCATTGCAGATTTGAACAGGGCAAACCATCACAAAGAGGTGCCACTCTTCTATTTTCCAGTTATGGAGGCACCTCAGGTAAGTGAGGTAATTTCAACTGTCTCTACTCTTCCATCCTCATAAACTTCTTTGCATTCCAGTGTAGCAATGGCAACTGTGTCATTGACCCAATAGTTGCCTACCCAAGCTACCAAATCCAAAATTTCAAAAACAAAGACAAAAAAAGCCGCCTCTGGTGTCTCTCAAAAGATATCAGTTGTAAAATCCACCAAACCAAAAGAGGGGAGTGTGAAGGTGGGTAAGAAAGGTGAGGGACAGGGTAAACATCAAAGAAACCCTAAGGATAAGGTTGGAGAAGTCAGTGTTTCCCAGCCTAGTCACACTGCAGTTTCCCAACAAACTGCAGTGCTTAATAAGGATATAAGCTCATTACTAGTTGCATCCTCCCAAAAGGATGTGACTATTGAACAAAGCTCTCAGCTAAGAGCACAGGCCAAAAGGGTAAGGGACACAAGCTCACCCCAAACTTATACTAGAAAGAAGAAATCAAAGACCCTTGGGGATGCACAGGGTTCATACACTGTGCGAACTGGTGCTAAAGACACAGTCACTGCACCTTCTCAAAGTCAGGTTGATGTGGCTCCAATAAATGTGGAGTCACAGCCAAAATCTCTAACAATTAAAACCCCTGAAACACCAAATTCTCCCACACACTCTTTGGATGTTGACATGATAAACACATCATTTCCAAATTCTCCATCTTTAACTCTCGTGGAGAAGCCAAAAATCCAAGCAAGTGAGCATCATCTTCTATATGATTTGTTGGCTCACTTGCCATTTCTTTCTGAAACTGTTGAGACATCTGTGCCAAAATTTTCATCAATCTGCACAGAGTCCACAATAGTTTCCACTCCAAACTCAGTCATTTCTACTCACTTGATGGATATTGTTCATCCGTCGAGTAGTGATTGTATCCTGGCGGATAAGCTTAACAGCAGTTATCCGTCGGATAGTCAAACTGCTAACCCGACAGATATTCCTTATTTGTCGAGTGTCTCTGCACAGCTTCAAATTTCATCAATTATTACAAGTGCAGAAGACTTAGTAGTAGTGCAATCACTCTTAGGATTGAGGGAAGGGAGTGAAATGAGTGAGAGTCTGGGTTGCTCCCAGGAAAAAGGAGAGGAAAAGAGTGAACCAATGCAGTCCATTTCTTCAGCACTGGCAAAAGTGAGTGAGAGGAGTCCCACCTTAGATGGTGAAGCTGAGGGTGTGAGGGTGGGGAGCCAATGTGAGACCTTGATGCAACAAAAGAGAGATAAAGAGAGAAATACAGGTACAGGAGTGATAAGGATGGAAACCATTGCAAGTGAGTCAATGAATGTCAATGATGCAGAAAGGGAAAGGCTATTTCAGCAAGAATATCAAGCTGTTATAGATTCCATTTCCCTGGATGCTGAGACATTTACTCACCCTGTGACAGCTTACCAAACTCTAGCTGTACAGGGCAATAAGGAGGCTGAAAGATTGATGAACTTAGTGCATACTACACAATCTTTACAAAGAGCAAAGGATGCAATCACTGTTATGCCTTCCAACATTGGCAGTGATTTTGAACTGGATGAAGCTTCTTTTGGGGATGCTGATGGGGATGATGAGGAAGATATCATGAACATAGGGGGAGATGCGGATGTTCCTGCCTGGATGCTTATAAAAGAATTCTCCTACTCACATCTCCAATAAAATCTATTCAAGCTAATTTATGACACCCAAGAAGCCATTCAGGAATCTTCCAATGCTAGCACAAAGAAGCTACTCACAGCATATCTTGAAGCACTCCAGCTGCATAAAATTCAAGCCCTCCAACACAATCAGAGTGTGGATGTAATCAAGCAGGAAATTTCTGAAGTCAAGCAAGATGTTATAGAAAGGATGGATGCTAGACTCCCTGTAACCACCATGACTGAAATTGCTCAAAAGCTAAGGAAGGAGGCTAATCTCAATAGGAAACTTAAGGCCATGGACTCAAGACTATCTGTTGTAGAGAAGTCAATGGACAAGATACTTAACAATCAAGAAGCTCAGACTGCACTACTCCAACAATTGGTGGCTGCTCAACTCCCTCCCACACAACCTGATGATAACAAAAAGGGGGAGAAAGGATCAAGTGAGGGGGAGAAATAGCTCAATATTCAAGTTAGCAAAGTAATTGTGCCTACAATTGCTTTCACCAAGCCACTAACTACAAAAAATATTGATCTGATTAATGAAGCAGCAACCACATTGAGAGAAGCTGAAAAGAAGCAGTTGAGCCCAATCAACTGGGAGAAAATTGATGAGGACATTCAAAAGAGGTTTGGGCTAGCAAAGAAGCCTGAAAAATCAGCCATTCATCACTCTCAAGTTTGGAAAATCTCTGTGAATGATATGAGCATGAATTTTCTGAAAAGAGGATAGCCATCCTGCATCAAATCTCCAAAGGTTGAGCTAATTTTGAAGCCAAAGGTGAACTATCCTAAATCCTCTCTAAAGAATCCTTTGGACACAGTGTATGAGACACCAAAGCCTGATGAGAAGAAACTGATGTCAAGATCTATTGCATTCTATAAGGATCCAGCTGATTTAGCATTGAAAAGAAGAATTGCTAAGTTTTCAGAAATGGTAAGAAAATTTGTGTGGTGGCTGGACACCCTCAATTTGCTGAAGCAAAGAGAGAAGAAAAGGCAAGATTGGAGCAAGAAAAGAAACAAGCTGCTCTAGATGCTAAGAAAGTCAAACAAAAGAAGGAGCAAGCTGCTATCTTGGCCAAGCTGCAAGATGTAAAACCTACACAACAAATTCCTGAACAATCATCTGAAACCACTGAATCTAAGGAACTGAAAATGCAAGAAGAATCACAGCAGAAAAAAAGTTTTAGATACAAACTTCATGCAAAGAGAAAAGTGGATTTTGATAAAAAGGGATTGGAAGACCAGTTTCCCAAAAAGTCTACATCTGCAATAACTCAAACATCCATGCCCTCTGTGGCACATGAAGAATTCAAGATAGATCCATCCAAGAATTTTCATGGTGAACCTATCATTCCAAAGGATGAGCCAATAGACTGGGATAGCCTACCAATACCTGAACTCAATCTACCTCACTTCATGAAGCCAAATAAGACAAAGACCAGAGCAGTCAAGAAAGTAAAGCCCTCAACTCTTAGATCCAAGTCCCTAAACAAAGCTCAAACCAAAGTCAACAAGGGAGATATCATGTATATCTGTGACATCAAGGAATTCTCAGATTTAAACCTCTATCTAGATGAACTGGAAGAAGTTAGAGAGATTGATGCTTACAAGAATCTACCTGAAAGGTTAGTATTCAAGTACAAGGGAGGAAAAGAGATACAGTGGCCACTTCACAGGATCCTTCAAGAGAGCCAATATGTGCTGATAAAGGTTTATTCATCCTTCAAGAAGAACTTTGGATTTAATGTGACAGCTAGAAGACTTGTTCTAAAGAAGATTGAAGAACTGAGGAGTATTAGAGCCAAAGATGCACTCCCAAAGACACTAACTATTCCTTACACAGGGAGTAGAGTGCATCTAAGGCCCTACTGGCTGATGGAATTCATAGATAATAAGGGAGTTAGAAGATTCTTCAGATTAGAAGACCAGTTGAGCATCTCTAGCAATGAGACTCTCTTGGAAATGCAAGGAATGTTAAATATCTCAGAATCTGATGAACTAGAATTCCACAGACAGCTCCAAAATGAGATAGAAGAAAACAACAGAAAGCTTGGAAAGAGATCTAGATCATCAAGGAAATAGATTATTCTGCTCAAGCTAGAGGAGCACCTTGAAAATGACTGTGAGCAAATCTTTATACATTTTGTTAATTGCAACACTTTACAGTTTATTTACTTCCATTTAAATTTGTATTTTTAGGGTGTTTTGTTATCATCAAGTTTCTCTTAATTTATCGCTACAATTCTAGTAGACATAAATTGCGGGAGATTATTGTGAATATGTTGTGAACTTGATGATTTTATTAACAAAACACCTTAGTAGATTTAACTTAGTGAAATATGTAGCACTCGACGGATAAGAAAATATAGTCCCGACGGATGACTCAATATAGTCCCGACGGATGATGATTTGACATCCATCGAGTGAGTAGCTTATGTAACAATAAGTCATGTAGCACATTTCTGCAAACACCTTTGTATATATTATATAGTAGCATATAAGTCATGTTGACTTTAATTAGATATGCAGAATATGTTGATTAATTGTACATAGAAGATGTCTTGTAATTCTGCATAAATAAAATGAAGTCAAGTGCCAAATAGCTACCCGACGGATGATCAACAAAGCTACCCGACGGATGATCAACAAGAGAACCCGACGGATGATCATGTACCCGACGGATGATAAATTCAAACATCTGTTGACAGTGACAACACATTCACATGCGTCGAGTGTATGGAAAAGGAATGTGGAAGCCTATTCAACTGGGTTTTTGTGAACAAAGAAGCATTTCTATTTCCATGCAATTATGAAGATATTCAAAGATGCTGGAATAGAGTAGTGAAGCAGCATAGTATTAGACTTGATAGCATTTGTTTTATTATCTTGGCTTATTACTGTGTAATCTTGGTGATATATAAACCAAGAACAGCAAATAGAACAACAACAAGACTAAGCAAGTATTTTCTCAGGTAAACAATTGTAAGCTGTATCCTTAGCATTTCTCTGTAAGTTTAGTTGTTCTTATTTATAAGCAGCTGTGAGTTATTCAAGCTTCACAGAGTTCTCTTAATATATATATATATATCTGGTGGATACATTCAAATCCACCAGAAAGTTTTAAAGACTTGTGTTTTTATTACTCTGTGTTTTGATTCATATTTAACTTGTCATTCCGCATTTTGAAAATCAAAACACTGTCATATATATTTTAAGTTAGAACATTTTATAATTCAGAAAAAGTGTCAAGAATTCCATTCAACCCCCCTTCTGTAATTCTTGTTGCATTGTTAGGGACTAACAAGCTACTCTCAATTTGTGATGAATTACAATGTGAATGAGATAGATAAGAACCCCACTGAATTGTTGGCTATGTTGAAAACTGCTGAGACCAACGTTTAGAAGGTATCCCGTACTCCCATGTTGATGGTGAATAAAGGGAAGGCCAAAGGAAAGGGTAAATGGAAAGGCAAGAGGAAGATGGGATCTAAATCTAATGCCAATCCGAAACCAGATCCGACCAAGGCTTTGAAGCCTAAAGGTGGTGTTCCAAAGGTTAGTGATTGTCACTATTACAAGAAACCAGGTCATTGGAAGAGGAACTGTCATGCTTATTTGGAGGATATGAAGAAGAAGAAGACTGTTATTGTTACTTCTGATTCAGGTATTTATGTTATAGAAGTCAACTTGTCTACTTCTACATATTGGGTATTAGATACTGGATGTGGTTCTCATATTTGTATAAATGTGCAGGAACTGCAGGGAAGTAGGGCATTGACGAAGGGAGAAGTCGACCTACGAATTGGCAATGGAGCAAAGGTTGCTGCTTTAGCTGTAGGAACTTATCGTTTATCGTTTCCCACTGGGCTTGTTTTAGAACTAGATAACTGTTTTTACGTGCCTGCAATTTACAGAAACATTATTTCGGTTTCTTGTTTGGACAAGAAAGGTTTTTTGTTTTTGATTCAGAATAATAGTTGTTCCTTTTCATTCAATAATGTTACCTATGGGGTTGCACGTTTATTTAATGGTTTATATGTTCTTGATTTAGATACTCCTGTCTATAACATAAATAATGATAATAAACGTATTAAGATGAAAGACTCAAATCAAACATACCTTTGGCATTGTCGTTTAGGTCACATAAATGAGAAACGCATTTCTAAATTACATAAAGATGGTTACTTGGATCAGTTTGATTTTGAATCATACGAAGAATGCAAATCTTGTCTCATTGAAAAAATGGCTAAAGCTCCTTTTACCGGACAAGGTGAAAGGGCCACCGAACGATTAAGACTTATACATAGTGATGTGTGTGGTCCAATACGTACGATGGCAAGAGGTGGCTTTTACTACTTCATTATTTTTATGACGATTTCAGTAGATATATATATATATGTGTATCTTTTGAAGAACAAATCCGATTCTTTTGAAAAGTTTAAAGAATACAAGGCCGAAGTGGAAAAGCAAACAGGGGGAAGTATAAAAGTTCTATGATCAGATCGTGGAGGAGAATACTTAAGCCTCGAGTTTAAAGGTTTCTTGAAGGAGTGTGATATCGTATCACAACTTACTCCTCCGGGAACGCCTCAATGGAATGGAGTTTCTGAGAGGAGAAATCGTACCTTGTTGGACATGGTGCGATTGATGATGAGTCTAGAAGATCTTCCAATAAGTTTCTTGGGTTATGCTCTAGAAATGGCGGCATATACACTAAACCGAGTTCCAACTAAAACGGTTCAAAAGACGCCATATGAGATATAGACTGAGAAATGTCACATTATGTCATTTATGAAAGTATGAGGATGCGAAGTGTTTGTGAAACGCTTGGTGTCTGATAAGCTGGGACCAAAATCGGATAAATGTTATTTTGTGGGATATCCTGAAGAGACTAAAGGTATAGTTTCTATAATCCTATCGAGAACAAAGTGTTTGTTGCTCGAACCGCTGTATTTCTTGAAAGAGAGTTACTTTCCAAGAAAATTAGTGGGAGAACTATAGATCTCGATGAAGATCCAGTTGTACAAAATAACATTGAACCAGAGTTGGAAAATGGGTAGAAAGAACATCAAGATGTTCCCGCTCCAGAAACACAGGTTGTTTGTAGATCTAGTAGGGCTCGTCATGAGCCAGAGAGATATTATGGATTTCTCTTGACTCAAGATGACGCTGTAATGCTCATAGACAATGATGAGCCTCTTACCTACAAAGAAGCTATGAACAGTCCAGACTCCGAGAGATGGCTAGAGGCCATGAAATGCGAAATGGAATCCATGTAATCAAAATAAAGTATGGACTTTATTTGATACACCTGAAGGGGTAAAACCTATAGGGTGCAAGTGGGTTTTAAAGAAGAAAACTGACATGGATGGTAAAGTACAGACCTATAAAGCGCGACTAGTGGCAAAATGTTTCAAATAAATTCATGGTATAGACTATGATGAGACCATTTTACAAGTTTCTATGGTCAAGTCCATCAGGATTTTTCTAGCAATAGCTGCTTACTACGACTATGAGATTTGGAAAATGGATGTCAAAACCGCTTTCTTAAATGGGAGCCTTAAAGAGGATGTATACATGATACAACCTGAGGGTTTTATCGATCCCAAGTTTTCTAAGATGGTTTGTAAGTTGCTTCGATCTATTTATGAATTGAAGCAAGCCTCAAGGAGATGGAATCGTTGTTTTGATGAAACAGTCAAAGAATTTGGCTTTATTCAAAACAAAGATGAACCATGTGTTTACAAGAAAGTTAGTGGGAGCCATGTGGCATTCCTAGTACTATATGTAGATGACATATTACTAATAGGGAATGACATACCTTCTCTATAGACTGTTAAGACTTGATTGGGAAATAGTTTCTCCATGAAGGACTTAGGCGATGCTACCTATATATTAGGGATCAAGATCTATAGAGATAGATCAAGGAAATTAATCGCCTAAGTCAGAGTACATACATTGGAAAAGTATTGCATCATTTCGGCATGCAAGAGGCAAAAAGAGGATATGTCCCAATGTCTCATGGGATATTGATCTCAAAAGACAACTGCCCTAAATCATTAGATGAATATGGACGTATGATCAAAGTTCCATATGCTTCGACAATTGGATCTATAATGTATGCGATGATATGTACTCGTCTATGTTTCGTATGCCTTGAGCATGAGCAGATACCAGTCTAATCCTGGTGAGGGTCACTGGACAGCTGTCAAGAATATCCTTAAGTACTTGAAGAGGACTAAAGATTCATTCTTGGTGTATGGAGGAGATGAGAATCTAGTTGTAAAGGGTTACACTGACCCCAGCTTCCAGACATACAGAGACGATTCAGTATCTCAGTCAGGTTTTGTGGTTTGCCTTAATGGAGGTGCTGTAAGCTGGAAGAGTTCAAAGCAAGAGAGAGTAGTTGATTCTATAATGGAAGCAGAGTATATTGCTGCCAGTGAAACAGCCAAAGAGGTTGTTTGGATACGGAAATTCATAATGGGACTTGGTGTGGTTCCATCGATCACAGATCCAGTTGATCTTTACTGTGATAATAATGGAGCCATTGCGCAGGCTAAAGAACCAAGGTCCCATTCCCGGGCAAAGCATATACTTAGGAGATATCACCTTCTTCGAGAGATTAATGAAAGAGGAGATATACATATATGTAAAGTGCATACTGATGATAATGTTGCAGACCCACTGACTAAGGCTTTGTCGCTATAACAACACGAAGGTCATACTAGTTCAATGGTTATTGGATACATTGGTGATTGGCTCTAGTGCAAAAGGGAGATTGTTAGTGTTTGTGTTGTAGAGACAACACTTTTATGTTTATATTATGAAACATTTTGATTATTAATTATGATTCTATGGATTATTCTTTAAGTAATTTATATATCTTTAATTTCTGTGATAAAATGTTAGTTTAATAAATGTCCTTGGAATATGATAAGTAAATCTATATCTCTAAGTACATGACTTAGAAATGAGATTATGAGAATAGTATTAATATTCCAAAAGATCCATAGTCAAGTATTATTATTAAGGGACGATAGTAAATGCATTGAGACTAGTGTGTTTGTTGACTGATGATCACATTTCATTGATCATAGGTATGGTGATACTTAAATCAAAACACAGGCACATGTATTAAATACATGGTGCTGGATTGACCCGTTGTGAGATACTACATGTTTAAGATGTCATAAGTTAATCTCACAGCGATAATGATGTATTGGTCCTTAGACTCGAAATCATTATATTTCTATACGAGAATTAATATATCTTGATACTATTAAAAGTTATCTTTAATCGGGTAATCATAAAAATAGACATTGGGTATATTATGAATCGTATGAGAAATATGAATGATCTAGATGGGATTTAGCCCTCCTATTTTAAAGGAGTGATATTATTGGCCTCTTGATTGAGTAAGACTATAAAATGCATGGTCGTGCTCAAATACTGATTTGTTTAATAGTTTACTCATTGATCAAGGAAAGAAGGATTAAACGTTTATAGAGGATGGCACAATGCATGCCTCAAGTTTGATCTATAATATAAGGCTAAAGGGATTATATTACATTTTATATTATTTACGAAAGGTTTAATTGAATCACCAATTATTATTACTACTTCGGGAGCAAGGATGTATTACTAGATTCCACTCATTGTTTATAATTTTATTATTGGAAAATAAAATTATTGCCAACGTAATAATAACCTAAAGGGTCACACACAGAGAATGTTTAAACGGAGTATTGTTTAAATTATGAATTTAAATATTTTATTAATCAAATTTAATTATTAAATTAATTAAGTGAGACTTGATTAATTGCATTATATTAGAATTCGAATTTAATAATAATATAAACCAAAAACAGAATGGGACCTTTTAGAAACCCATTAGGTTTAGGGTTAGGTCCTAATCCTCTCTCCCCTATATATACATTAAGATGTATAATTTTAGGGTTAGAAGTTGTATCGCATTTTTAGAGAAAAACCCTTACAACTCTACCTCTAAGAGAGGCTAGAGAGAGAGAGAGAGAGAAGGAGGCAACCATATCGGCTAGTACCGGCTCCGGTGATCGTTGGACGATCGGACGTTCATGTGGATACCTTTGGAGAGCAGATCTTCGCAAGGAGGGTTGTTGTGGTTCATCAAGATCAGATCTACCACTATAATCAGAAGGAAAGTTATATTTAAGATACATGATCCTATTCTCCATAATCATCCGTTCATTATACATAGATCCTGAGGTAGGGATTCGAAATTTATTGTTATTTCGATGCGTTTATATGCCTGAATCCCTAACAGATTGTTCCACCAATTACTTTCTCTAAGACACCAGTTCTTGACAAAATTAATTTGATCAACACAGCAGCAACTGAATTGGAGATAAAAGAAAAATGGAAGCAACTTGATGAGAACATCAAGAAGAAATTTTTTCCAATTGAGACACAGGATAAAGTCTTTTCTCATTTCTCTCAGTTGAAACCAATTTCAGCCAATGACATGAGCTTAGGGAATATGGAAAGGGGTCAACCCTCAACAATCAAATCTCCAAAGGCCAATGTGATTTTTCAGCCAAAGAGAACTTACCCAAAGAACTCAGAGAAAAACCATTGGACCTAGTCTATGAAACTCCCAAATCTGATGCGATGAAACTGCTTGGAAGGTCTATTGATTTCTTCAAAGATCCCAAAGACTCAGGACTAAAGAAAAGAATTGCTAAAACCTACAGGAATGACAAATTAATTTGTGTGGTGTCTGGACATCCACAGTTTGCAAAAGCTAAGAAAGAAGAAAAGGTAAGGCTCAAACAACAACAAAATCAAGCTGCTTTAGATGCCAAGAACCAGGCTAAGAAGCCTGTAACCACAGATTCTGTAATGCCCACTGTGATAGCTGAGACTCATATTGAAGAAAAGCAAGTAGAACCAAAGCAGATTAAGAAAATAAGATACGAGCTCAAACCAAAGAGGAAGCTGGATTTCAATGAAGATAAGGAAGAATATATGCCAACTCAATCTAATACCTCATGTTAAACAGCCATGCCCAAAATGGAGCAGGCCGAATTCAAGGTCTATCATGACATGAATTTCCATGGTGAAACCATAAGTCCCAAGGAACCTATAAATTGGGAAAGCCTACCTCTTCCTGATCTAAACATTCCAATCCAAACCAAGCCAAGAAAAACAAAGAAGAGGGCAATCAAAAAGGTCAAGCATGTCAGACTTCAATCCAAGGCATTAACCAAGCCCAAACCAACTGTCAATAAGGGAGATCAAGTCTTCATCTGTGACATCAAAGAATTCTCAGACATAAATCTCTATCTGAATGAGCTAGAAGAAGTTAGAGCTATTGATGCTTACAACATCTTCCAGAGAGATTAGTCTTCAGGTACAAGGGTGGAAAAGAGCTAACTTGGCCCCTTCATAGAATTCTCAATGAAGGCTATTCTGTATTGGTGAAGATTTTCTCCTCAATCAAAAAGAACTTTGGTTTCAACATAGTTGCTAAGAAAATGGTACTGAACAAAATTGAGGAGATAAGAAATAGATGGAGAGGACCAAATGCACTCCCAAGAGTCCTAACAATTCTAGGAATAGTTGGGTAACTCTGACAACAGATTCCTTGGTCACTCTGATTCTCTGTTTATGCTAGAGTAACTATGTTTATCTTGTGCTAGAATAAATATATAGCATAACTAGTTATAGTTATGATATATTTGTGTTAAGAGTAGTTTTTTAATTGGTTCAGTCTTGTTATGACTAATCAATTGGCACATTCTTTTTGAATGTACTCTAGGAATAATTGATTGATTTTATGACTTATATGTTGATCATGTGTGTAACTCTGATGATCTTGCTATGCTTATACTTTGTTCTAGATATTAGATCCTGATATATTCCTTATACTCTGATTACCTTATGCAAGCTTAAAACAACGTTCACTCCCTTTCCTCTATAGTATTCATCTGTATTGGACTAACTTTAGATGTTCCGAGCTAATGAGATTTGATTGAGTAACATTGTCAAAAGAATCAGAAAAAGCATGATCATCTGAGACATCCTTCCTGAATCCATATGATGGTAAGTAAAGGTAAAACTCTATGAACCTGAGATCACTCTATTATTGATCATTAAATTCTCTGATATTGTACTTCAGATGCTTGTGATCTTCAACACCCTCAGTGGTTTTAGGAACTGACTATGAGCCTATCAAACCTCATAGTTTCTAACCCAAGTCATTAGAACCAAACACTTCTCAAACAGCATCATAACCTGGTTTTGGTATATTCACCATTTGATACCATATCTTTGCTATGCCACATTAAAAGTATCAATTGGTTCCGCACAGAAGTAATAGTTGGTATCAATACCACTTGGTATTGGAGTTGTGATGAGAATGAGAGAGATAGTGCCAAGAATCACCACATAAGGAAGGAAAGGTCAATCCTACAGCTCTATCTCTTACAGATTAGTGGAGTATCTATAACTTGAGACATCTGTAAGCCCATCTGTATTCTCTCAAAAGGATATAGAGCTGAAAAGGCATATAAACAGTTACTAGGTGCATTCTCCCAATATAATGTTATCTATTGAAAATTCGTCTGTCATCCAGGGCATCTGAATGAGAGTCACTACCCCTTGATAAAAATATTTTCAATGCACATGTGAGATTCACATACACAAGGAAAGTATTGACGCATCAATTGTTGTTATACCATATAAAGGTCACCAACAATGTGTTGAGAACATGTTGTGTACTTGATGATATGTTAAATAAAACACCTTAGCAGATTTAACTTAGTGATTTTGTAGCTTTCAACGGATGACCACTTCAATATCCGTTGAAAGGGTAGCTTATGTATTAATAAGTTTAGTAGCACATTTCTACATATTGTGATACCTTAGAGAACTAGATGTTGGAGAATGTTTTAAGTCATGTTGACTACTAGATTAATATGCAAGATAGGTTGGCTAATTGTAAATATTAGATGCCTTGTAATCTTGTATAAGTGAAATAGATTTAACTACTATGAAGATGCTCTCAACGGATGTTCCGCAAGGTTTCAACGGATGATCAGCTAAAGCTTCAATGGATGTTCAACCAGACCCTCAACGGATGATCCAACATAGTCTCAACAGATGATCTAACTGAGTTTCAACAGATGAACAAATTCCAAAGAGCTGTTGATAGTGACTTGACAGTCACATGCGTTGATTATATGCAAATGGAATGTGGCAGCCTATTTACAGGTTTTAGAGAACAAAGAAGCATTTCCATTTCCATGCTAAACTGAAGATATTTAAAGATACGTGATTGAGAAATGAAGCAACATGAAATTAGACTAGAAACAATTTGTCTTATTTTTTTTCTTTTTATCATGTAACTTGGTGATATATAAACCAAGGGTAGCAAGTAGAATAGTATTCAAGTAAGTAAGCAATTACCAGAGAAATAGAAAAAGCAATATCCATAAAAGAATTTCTCTGTTCTTGTAAGTTCAACTTGTAAGCAGCTGTGTGCAAACTTTGCATCATATAGTTCTCATATTTATATATATCTCTGGTGGATAAATTAATCCACCATAAAGTTTTTAAATACTTGTATTTTATTACTTTGTGTTTGATTTCTTCAATACTTTCATTCCGCACCTTAGCTAAATCAAACAATATTATATATTCATAATATAACAGTTCCTAAAATTTAAAAGGATCCAGAATTACATTCAACCCCCTTCTGTAATTCTTTGTTAGATTGTTTGGAAATAACACAATGGTTAAATCCCGGATCATGTTTATGCTATTTATCTCTGATCTTGAATGATAACCTATAATTCGAAATCCTGGTCTCCGATATGTAAAATGTTCCTGGACTCTAATTTTTTGGATTAAGGTTAAGATCCTAAGATCTGGGGCACATTTATCTATGCTCTAACATGTATGGATTTATGTTCCCGGATTGAGTTATGATTCTGGACCTTAATGGCTCACTAAATCTGATAAGTCTTCACAGAATTCAGAAGAAATCTTTGATCCCTAATGGTGTATCATTGATTATCTTCCCAGAATTCAAATCTGGAAATGATTTTGACTTTGTCAAAATATCAACTTGTAAATGAGGACTCAGATATTTTCTGACGAGTTTATGAGGTATATTCTTCATGGAAGTTGAGGGCCATCAGGAATTCTGCCACATAAAAAGAATCCTAATTTCCCCTCTCAATAGGAACATTTCTGAATCTCTTAACTGAGAGTTTCCATCCTTGAAGGTGGAAGGCAACTTTTCTATTAATAGGATTTTCTTGCAGGTACACTTGGATGTTTGGAGCTTTGAGTGAGTGACAAAATGTGAGACTGAGTGACAAACACTTGAGTGTAGAGTGGAGTGAAACACAATGTGAGATCACTAAACAGAAATCACACACTTGCATTGTAAGGACTGGGAAATTTACGTCTGTATTATATTATATTTATAATAAATAAGGTGTGTTAAGGTGCCATTTATGTGTGATTATCTGTTAAACCATAATTGTTACGTGTCACGTGTATTCCGTGTCATTTCTGTATGTTAAAGTATTTTCCAGATGTTTTATTTCGTATTCATAGGTTTCATTTCAAATATTTTATGACCCAAACCATGATTTTAAAGCCAGTATTTCAAATAAAATAATGGGCCTTATTTTTCATCAAACGGCTTTTACCATCGTATTATTCTGAACATCTAGATATTTTATAAATTTTCTCGTTTTGTGAAAAATGACTTTTCCGGACCCCATTGGGTGTTAAAAACCCCACAAAAATCACATTTTTATTTTTATAAAATTATAGGACTTTTATTTATACCATTTCTTTGTATTTTTGCAATATTCCCCATTTTTGGGAAATTTTGGCATATATATTGTATATATAAAATATTTATAAATTAAATTTTAATACCCAAAAATTATGAAAATTAGGGCTAAATATTTTTATTAAATGTATAATTAGCCCCTTAATTTTATTTAAGAGTATTAATTTTACAGCTATAAATACCCTAATTATTATTAATTTAATTAATTAAAAATCAGAAATTCTGCAATTTCCCCAATTTTCCAGAAATTAGGGTTTGGTGTTCTTGATTTCAACCGGAGATTTGATCGTGACTCCGACCTCCAAATCAGACATATGAGTAGTCAATCGAAAGCTCTTGATCTCTACTTTCTATTTCTATCATTAATTTTGTGTTTTGTTGTTTCGATTTTCAATTCGTATTTTAGGGTTTATAGTCGAATTGGGCGTTTTTAATTCTTGAATTGTTTGATGATTTTGATGGTTCGTACAGTTTCCCCTGAGTCTTAGGAATGATTTTGAGTATTTAATTGATTGGTATAACCCCAGGAGGGTATGGTTCGAGTTCTCAGTTTTAGCCGAATTTTTTATTCGAATTTTGTGTGATTTTGATTGATCTGTGATTGTTGTGATGGTTGGGGATCGATTGTAAATGGTTTAAGCTTTGATTTGACACCCGAATCATCGAATTTGGTTTTCGTTTTAGCAAGACCCGTTTTTCTGATTTAACCCGCCGGAAAAGCTTCGTTTTTGGCCGGAGGAGACGACGGGGCTATCGTCGGTGGTTGCAGAGCGGGTGCTTGTGACGACGGAGTCGAGTGGAACGTGTTGGCAGCAAGAACAGTGTCGAACCATTACGTATTGGCTTCGATTGAGCCTCACCGGAAAACAGACCCCGGTGCCGGATTCTGGGCAACCGGGCGGCTGTTCTTGGCGACCCGTGGTCGACCCGGTTTCGACCCGGTGTACGACCCGGGTTTGATCTTCAATACCCAATTTCCTTAACTTGATTTCTGATTCTAGATTTTAATTATTTAATTATATTTTATAAAATCAAAGTTAGTTTTTATTAATTCTAAAATCAATTAAAAATTTGTTTAAATTCTGAAAAAAAATATTATTAATAGTTTCTGAATTATTTTCTTAATTTATAAATTCGAATTTAGTGATTTAATTAAGTATGTAATTATTTATTTAATCATTTATCTATTTATTTATTATTTAATAAGTTAAGTAAATGATTAATAAGTAAAGATTAAAATTATTATCGAGTATTACGAGAAACGATTCGATAATTAGGGGAATAAAACGATTGACTCGTAATTACACGGATAATTGAATGATAAGTTTGATTATTATTTTTATTATTAGTATTCGGATGATAGTTAATTATTCATATAATATCATAATAATTATTCGTAATGGATAATTAAATACAGATAGCTAATTTAAATCGTATAAATTATAATAAAAACCGTAATATTTCGATAATTATGCGAGAAATGCGAATAACTCGTAGAAATATGAGTAGTGGATCGTTGAATCGAATTCTAATTCAAATATTAGTTTATTTATTCGATAGTTATCGTATCAGCTGAGTGTATCGATTATTTATTTGTAAATAATCGATATAATCAAATAAATAATGATAAGTTGTAAATATTTGTAATAAATTGTGATTAATCCTAATAATTAGTGATTAATTATTTTAAATTATTAAATAATTAAAAGTGATTAATTATTCCGATAATTAATCAAATAACTTTCAATAAATCATAACTTATTCATTTTAACTCCAAAAATTATAGAAAAATTATTTTTGACTTGGAGTTTTCTTAAATAATTATTTTAGAATTTAAAAATTTGTAACAATTATTTATATTGAATAATAAATTGAATTATCAGTGTTTAATTGATATTAATTAGACCGTTAATCCGATTTGAGCGAAACGAAAGCCATTTGACTCAGAAAAATGAATTCTTTTCATTTAAAGTAATATGAAGACCTAATTTCTTCTAGAAATTAGTTGAATTTATTAATTGCTTGATAATCAGTCGAAATGCGTGCCGAGACGAGTCCGAAAAATTCCAGAAAAATGGGAAATGAAGCAAATGGCAATCAGTAGAGCAATCAGCGAGTTGATTTTGATTCTAAAAATTATTCTAACTATAAAAATGATTATGTGCTTATGTGTATTATGTGGTTAATCGAGTCTTACTTATATATGCAATATACGAGTCAGTCATAAGCGCATGGGTAGATGTTAGGAACGAAATGAAGTCGATTCCAGATCCAATTGAAGTACAAAATGACTTAACCAATCTATTTTGCTAATAGAAGCTAAGCCAGCAAGACAGGTCGAGTAGGTGATTTAATTGCAGTGATTCACGCAGAAGGAATGTTTCTCCCCGATTCTACTTTCAGAATAGTAATATTCATTTCAAATTCTTATTACGCTTGTACTCTTTTAATTCTTTTATTCATATTTCAGTTCGATTCTTGAATTATTCTCTTCATTTGAATTCATTATTCATATTCCAATTGTTACTCACAATTATTGATATATTCTGGTGATTAGAATATATCAAAGCATACCGATCGTTCCGGTTGCTAATCCAGGGACTGTATAACACTACTTTGGGGATTAAGTTTACTTAATCCTAAGGACCGGGACATAACCGGATCCTTGAGATGGGCCGTAGTGCCTGGGTGCCCGACGGGATCTATATAGTGAGATATAGATCTGCACTGTATCCTGGCTGATCAGCAGGGTATAGCTGCGAACTTGAGTCCAGTTTAGTTCGTTTGTATTCGCTAGTAATGGCCTTCTTTCTATTCTCGTGGAGTTATATCTTTGCAGATATACCTGGGGTACAGATTCATTTAAACTGCTTTAACACTATTTATATTTGTGGACTTGTTGAGCAATTTTTGGCTCACCCCTTTTGTTGTTATTCACCTTATTATTTTCAGTTAAGAAGGAATATGAAACCCATCAGGACTCGAGTGGTAAAGAAGCGGGTCAAGCCTCGGGAACCTCTCATACCCAAGGTGTTGATCCCAATCCAGGAAGAAAGCTTTGAATTACCCGAACAGGTGGAGTGTTGATAGATAGTGTGTATGTTTGAATAAAAGCTGAACTTAGTTTAAAATGAATTAGACAATGGTTTGTAATAAGGAGAGTTTGGGAGATTTTAAATTTGGTTTTGTAATAAAGTAGTTAGTGGTTCTTGTTTTCATACTTCAACCTAAAAAGATCCTGGTTAATGTTAAAGGGGTTTAGTTTCATTTCTTTATTATTTGTTAATCAGATTGTACATATTTTGGAGATTAGCTAGTAACCCCCAGACTTATACCCCGGGTATGGAGGGTGTTACAGTTTGGCATCAGAGCTGTAAGTTTGGTCCCTGAAAACAAGAATATTAGGATTAAGATAAGATAGGGAGATCACATAGGATAGGGATAGTCAAATAGGAAGAATTGTGTTAGGATGTAGGTCAGATTAGAATAGGGAAGTATAAATTTTAGGATTGTTTAGTGACCTTTTCTTTTCTTGGTATATTATCATATGGCATCTTCTGGTGATTCTGCATCTTCCGAGAGGACAGTTACCGGGCCAGCAGCACCAATTATACCTCCAGTATCTGAGTACATGTTTCCTCCTCTACTACCTCCACCACCATTGCCACAGGAGCCGGTACCACCAGTACAGGGGATAGTTCATGACCCCATAGAGATGTTTGATCCATTTGAGTTCTTTGAGCCGATGGTTCCTTTACTAGTTGAGCATCAGTTTATACCAGGTATTGAGCAGGAGTTACCACCACCACCATTGTTACCTTCTATACCAGTGCATGCTCCAGAACCGGATATGTTTCAGATGATTCCAGTCGAGGGGATGGGAGAGCATGATGTGGATCTACAGTTAGGTTTACCACAGCAGGGTGCAGGTATTCCGAGGGTTCCTTCACAATAGTCAGTAGGTCAGGTTGCTCAGCCATATATGGTACCATACCATGAGTATAGAGTTATGAGGGATGATGTGGAGTATTGGCGGGCACAGTGTCGAGAGATTATGCATCTGTTTGATCAGAGGGACAGAGGACCGTTAGCGGCCCTACAGCCGGATTATTATATGAGACAGTGATTGCAGTCAGTGTTGATGAGTGCCACTTGGGAGCTTGATGATTTGACCCATGAGGGACCACCTTCTTTCGCAGAGTTCTACAGGATATTCCGCTTGGCACAGACCTTGGTCCAGGCACTTAGGGATGAGCTTAGGCATATTCCGCCTGGGTTTTGAGACAGTGACAGTTTGAGACAGTGACTCCAGGGTACAGATGTATATAGAGGCAGCATAGTATAACCTACTGAGTAGTGTGTACGTGTGTACTAGTAGTTTAACCTGTAGTAGTAGTTTGACATGTAGTGGTAGTATAACTTGTAGCCGCGGTGATTACCAGCAGAGCGAGACTTTTTGTATCAAGCATTTACACCTGAGGCTAGTGTCATATATATAACTGAACTTTTTCAAATTTCTTTTATTTAAATTTCAGTCTTTACAGTTTTACAGCATTTACTTTCACCTTATTGTTTTTCCAGCTTTCCATATTATAATTCCTGTTGAAAAAGAAAAGAAATATCCAGAAAGAAAAAAAAAGAAAGAGAACAACCATTTTATTTAACTGATTACATTTCCAGTTTTTATATTCAGCAACTTTTTTTTATTTTTTAAAAGCATGTTGTTAATACAGGATAAATTTTTTTCTTACCTACTGTCAATTGTTTATTAAATTGTTAAAGAAATATCACTTGTTTTATTATTAGAAGAAGATGGCACCAAAAAGAAAGACTAGGGCTGAGACCTCTAACAGCAATTCCGAAGGTCAGACAAATGAGACCATGAACCAAATGCTCCATCTGATGCAACAACAGATGGTAATGATGCAGCAGCAGATGCAGCATCAATAACAACAAATCCAACAACAAATGTTACAGCAGCCACCTCGTCCTGAGCCTCAATTATAACCAGTATTACCTGTTGTTACTTTTAACCAGTTTCAGGCAGTTAAACCTCCGGAATTTAACGGGTCTACTGATCCTATTAAAGCCACCACCTGGTTAAAAGAAATAGAGAAAGCATTTGCACTAGTGAAGATAGGTGAGGACCAGAAGACTGATTTTGCTAGTTACTTGTTGAAGGGAGAGGCAAATTATTGGTGGGAATCTAAAAAGGCTTTAGAGGGTGAAGATGTTATCACTTGGGATAGGTTCAAAGAGTTGTTTTTAGAAAAGCATTTTCCTCGCTACGTGAGAAATCAGATGCAGATAAAGTTTTTGGAACTGAAGCAGGGAAGTATGTCCGTGACAGAGTATGAAGCCAAATTTAATGAGTTGGCTACGTTCGTCCCAGAACAGGTTGACACTGAAGAGAAACAAGTTCAGAGGTTTCAAGAGGGATTACGACCGTGGATCCGTGGAAAGGTTGCAGTTTTTGAATTAACCACATATACCGCTGTAGTCCAGAAAGCTTTAATCATCGAAGAAGAAAGTGAAAGATCTCAACGAGATAGAGAACAGGGAAGTTTCCAAGATCGTTCCAACAGGAAGCCGGGATTTCAAGACCGGGCAAATTTAAATTTCAAAAGGATAGGACAAGGTACACAAAAACCAGGTAATCGTTTCCAAGCCTCCAAGCAGCAGGGAATTGTTAAGGTTCCTGTGCCATATTGCAAAACTTGTGGACGCAAGCATACCGGTGTATGTATTAAAGCAGATGTGACATGTTTCAAATGCAAGCAGAAAGGGCACTATTCTAATGAATGTCCAACAGGAAAAACAGCAGAAATCACTTGCTACCAATGCGGAAAAAAAGGGCATATCGCTAGGAATTGTAAAGGTCCAGCAATGGCAGCCAGTATTCCGAAAGTATTGGCATTACCTCCACCACCGCCGCCGAATCAACCTAAAGCAAGGACTTTCAACATGACAATGAAAGAAGCAGTGCATAGTCCAAGTGTGATCAAAGGTACGCTTTTGGTGAACTCCGTAGATTCAAAAGTATTAATTGATTCTGGAGCTACCCGTTCATTTATTTCTGAAGAATTTCTTGATAAATTACATTACGAAATCGAATGGTTGGGCGAGACGTTAATTATAAAATTAGCGAATGACGATCAAGTTCCAGTGGATCGCGTGTGTCCTGCGTGTGATATAGAAATAGCAGGACATCATTTTTCTGTAGACTTAATTCCTTTTAAGCTAAGAGAATTCGATATCATTTTGGGAATGAATTGGTTGGCATGTCATAATGCTCAGATAGACTACGCGAATAAGAAAGTCAAATTGCGAACTACGGAAAATACAACGGTAACATTCAAGGGCGAAAAACAGCGAAAGAAATTTCTTACAGTAATGCAGACCAAACGATTGTTTCGACAAGGTTGTGAAGTGTACATAGCTTATGTATTAGATACTGAAAAAGAAGTCCTAAAATAGAAGACATTCCAGTAGTGTGTGAATTTCCGGACGTCTTTCCAGACGAGCTTCCAGGGTTACCGCCAGATCGAGAAATTGAGTTCACAATTGATCTAGCACCAGGTACAGAACCAGTTTCGAAAGCTCCGTATCATATGGCTCCAGTCGAGATGAAGGAATTGTCAACGCAACTGCAAGATCTTCCAGACCGAGGCATCATACGACCTAGTGTATCCCCATGGGGTGCACCGGTGTTATTCGTAAAGAAGAAGGACGGCAGCATGCGATTATGCATCGACTATCGGGAGTTGAATAAGCTCACTATCAAGAACAAGTATCCTTTACCGAGAATTGACGATTTGTTTGATCAGCTAAAAGGAGCTGCATGGTTTTCGATAGATTTGCGATCAGGCTATCATCAATTGAAGATTAAAGCTGAAGATATTCCAAAGACTGTGTTTCATACGAGATATTGGCATTACGAGTTTTTGCTAATGGCATTCGGTTTGAAAAATGTTCCAGCTGCATTTATGGATTTATTGAACAGGGTATTCAAGAAATATTTGGACAAATTCGTGATTGTATTCATTGATGACATCTTGATTTATTCCAAGACGGAAGAAGAGCATGCAGAACACTTGAGGATAGCTTTGGAAATTCTGAGGAAAGAGCAACTGTACGCGAAATTCTCAAAATGTGAATTCTGGTTAAGGGAAGTACAATTTCTAGGGCATATCATCAGTAGAGAAGGCATCCAAGTCGATCCAGCGAAGATTGAAGCTGTATTAAATTGGGAACGACCAAAGACACCGACAGAAGTTCGAAGTTTCTTGGGATTGGCAGGATATTATCGAAGATTTGTCAAAGATTTTGCGAAAATAGCAACGCCGCTAACCAAGTTAACTCGAAAAAGTGAAAAGTTTGTATGGAATGATAAATGTGAAGAAAGTTTCCAAGAGTTGAAGAATCGGTTAGTAACAGTACCGGTACTAGTATTGCCAGACGAGCAAGGGAATTTCGTCATTTACAGCGACGCTTCATATCACGAACTAGGATGTGTATTGATGCAGCACGGTAACGTCATCGCATATGCTTCGAGACAACTTAAACCTCATGAACAGAAATATCCCACTCATGACCTGGAATTGGCAGCGATCGTATTTGCATTGAAACTTTGGAGACATTATCTCTACGGCGAAAAATGGGAAATCTACACGGATCATAAAAGTCTGAAGTATATCTTTACGCAAAGGGAGCTGAACATGCGGCAACGTCGATGGCTAGAATTAATTAAAGATTACGATGTCACGATCAGTTATCATCCAGGGAAAACAAATGTTGTAGCAGATGCGCTGAGCAGAAAAGAAAGATTGAATTGGTTAACTTCATGCGCAGAATTAACCAAGGAATTCGACAAATTGGAAATCGAGATTCGTATTCCTAATGAATCTGTAGAAGCTATCTACGCGATGACTTTCCAACCGGAGTTGCTAGAGAAGATTCGCCGCTGTCAAGAAAAAGTGATGGGTCAAGATGACGACCTAACGGGAGAAGAGATCACAACTCAGAAAGATAATGAAGGAATTTTACGCTTTGCATTGAGAATCTGGATCCCTAATGTGGCAGAATTAAAAGAAGAAATATTGCGAGATGCGCACAGTTCGAAGTATTCTATTCATCTAGGAAGCACAAAAATGTATCGCGATCTGAAGGAAAACTTTTGGTGGCCGAACATGAAGAAGGAAATAGCATAATGGGTAAGTAAATGCTACACATGCCAGCGAGTTCAAGCGGAACATCAACGTCCGAGCGGATTATTACAACCGTTAGACATTCCAGAATGGAAATGGGAACATCTAGCGATGGATTTCGTAGTAGGACTACCGAGGACTAGGGCAAATCATGATGCGATATGGGTAATCATTGATAGACTCACGAAGTCGGCACATTTTCTACCAATTAATGAAAGATATTCGCTCGACAAGCTAATGCACATATATCTCAAGGAAATTGTGATGCGACGTGGAGTTCCAATATCTATCGTGTCTGATCGAGATCCTCGTTTCAACTCAAGATTTTGGAGACAATTTCAAGAATGTCTTCAAACTAAATTAAACATGAGTACCGCTTATCATCCGCAAACCGATGGGCAAAGTGAAAGAACTATCCAAACGATTGAAGACATGCTATGAGTTTGTGCGATCGATTTCGAAGGCAGTTGGGATGAGCATTTACCTTTGGTGGAATTTTCTTATAATAACAGCTATCACGCAAGCATTAGAATACCACCGTACAAAGCATTATACGGGAGAAAATACAGATCACCAGTACATTGGGATGAAGTGAGAGAACGCAAGATTTTGGGTCCATAATTAATTCAACAAACTAAAGAAAATATTGAACTCATTCGGAAACGACTCGATGCAGCACAAAACAGGCAACGCAAACATGCAGACCAAGCAAGAAAGGATATGGACTATCAGGAAGGAGAAAACGTATTACTCAAAATATCGCCATGGAAAGGATTGACCAGATTTGGCAATAAGGGTAAATTGAAGCCAAGATACGTCGGACCATTTGAAATTTTGAAGAAAGTGGGAAAAGTTGCGTACGAATTAGCTTTACTGTAATAACCCCAAAATTTTTCAACTTTTTGTAACCCTTGTGAATAGTGTTTTAGCTGAATGAGAAAACTTTTCACGCCACACTATGTAGGGGTTCTGTTATGGATATTCTGGGATTTTATTAGTACTCTATGAAGTATATAAGTGTATGTAAATATCGTCAGAACCCAATTCCGAACACTTTGGTTTTTCCCGGAAATCCATAAGATACGGAGAGAATTGAGTATAAGGTAACAGGATAAAAAGGATTTAAATTAAAGGATTATAATAGAGGATCATAAAAAGGAATATAATGTATTGAGAAAGGTTAAGGGAACCTAAGTAATAAGATCCCGGGTATGATCCTTCAAACGATAAACGAGAACGAAAGTTAAGCGAACCGTATAACAGATCAGCGGTCATTAGGCAAATGATTAGGAAGTTAATCAAAGGGATTAATGGGAGTGATGTCATCCAACCAATAGAAAGAAGACAAGGAAGGAAGGATGACATCATGGGGATGAGGTAAGCATGACATGGGAAGAAGGGAGGTGTGGTTGATTAAGGACCACACAAATTCAAGGGCAAGGTAGTAATTTGCTAAATCAAAAACAAAACCAAGCCAACCAAGCTAGCAAATCATTTCATCAAAAAATCAAAAAATCAACCAAGGCATTTGTTCATCACCTAGCTCTCGGCTTTTTACACTTTTTCAAGGCTAAAATTTTCAAAATCAAGATCCAAGCATCCTTAATTGGTAAGAAAATTCCCTAACCATCTTTATGCTTAGTTATGGCTATATCATGAGTTTAAGCCATTAATTCTTTCTCTAGCTTCTTCATTTAATCAATGAAGAAGACAATGAATAGTGTTTTCAAGTTTTTAACTTGAACTTTTTCTTGTTTTTCTTGAAGATCCAAGCTTTCCTAAGGCTTCTCCAAGCTTCTTAAGGCTTCCTAGCTCCACCCACCAATCCAAGGAAGGTATACCATTTTCAAACCCTAGGTTCATATATATTATAAGGTGATTTTGATGAGTAGGATGTTATTGTAGTTGTTGTTATGATTAGAGTTTGAGATTTGGAATGGTAGTGAAATGAAATGGTAATTTTGTGGTTTTGATTTAAAGAAACTTAAGTATGATTAAAGTTAGGTTTAAGCATAAGTATGAAAGATTAAATTGAATTGGTTGGGGTTGTTATGATGTGATAAGGATGGAGGATGGTTGTATGTTGGATTTGAGGTTGATTTGGGTTGTTTGTGAATGGGTTAAAATTTGGAAATCACGTAAACATAGCCGTCGTAACGTCCGATTTTCTTTGGACTGTTTTTGTGCATAGCATTAGGACCCGAGAACCCCCTGCTAAATTGTGACCACTGCCATGTTTAGATAGCTCATGTTACGAGCTTCGTTTTGATATGTAGTTCGTTCGATTCCGATTTACGGTTTAAGAGAAACGACCGTTTCAAGTAACGGCGTTTCGCGAACGAAACTTTTTCCCTCGCCTTACTTTGAAACATAGGTTAAAGACCAAAAAGGGTTAATTAATGTGTGAAACATTTATGGTAAGTGTGTTAGGCAGTTGGTAAGTCATTCGCGAAGGAATCGCTTTAAAACTCGTAAAGATTAAATTATTAAAAATGATGGAGCCGAGGGTACCCGAGTGACTTAAGCAAATCGGTGAGCGCAAAACAAGCGTTAGAGTCTAAGTTAGTTAAAGTATAGATTTACAAGTGATTTTGGTTTAATTCCAACTTACTTGTTGTTTATAGGTTACCAGACTCGTCCCGAGCCTTTCTCACCCCCAAGTCGCTCAGGCAAGTATTCTATCCGATACACTGTTGTTGTGATGTAAATGTATGTATATGCATTATCTTGTGATATTGCATGATTGTTATTTAGCAAATGTTGCGATATATTGTAGCATGTGATATGGTATATATGCATGCCTGTTTTATATTCTTGAGATATATATCTGTTGGTTCATTTGATAATACCTATGCTAGAGGATAGTTGTATCTTGCATATACCCTTAGTATAGGGACTCAAAGGTGAAAATATTTTCAAAAACCGGGAGTCGAGGATCCCGAGTAGATTTTATATATATGGATATGGATATTTATTTATATATATATTTATATATATATATGGTTATAGTTTTCCAAACTATTAATCGAATAAGATTTATTCGATAACTTTAAACTTTATTTTATTATTGAATATTATTTCGAATATTATTCGAGGACTTATGACTCCTTTTATATTATTTATTGAATATTATTTGAATATTCATTCGAGGGCTTATGACTCTTTTATATTATTTATTGAATATTATTTGAATATTCATTTGAGGATGTATGACTCCTTTATTTTATTTAATGAATATTATTTATAATATTCATTCGAGGTATTATGACTCAGCTTATTTTATTTATTGAATATTATTTGAATATTCATTTGAGGATCTATGACTCCGATTATTTGCTGAGATATATTCTTTATTTTATTAAAGAATAAGATGTCAATAATCAAACTTATTTTCGATTATTCAAATGAAGATAATACTTTCATATAAGTATATCTTTGGTTGTTTAATACTCGTTTCAAGTATAAATTTTAATACTTCTACTTCAATTATTTTTATAAAGATTATTCTTTATGGGAATATTATTTAATTAATAATATTCAGATATTTTCTAATATTCTGGGGACTGATTTACTTCATTAAATCAGCCTTACTCCAAACACTCTTTAAAGTGTTTTCGAGTCTTCAAAATGATTTTTAAAGTCAGAGCGGATCCCAAAACTCATTTTTATATTTAAGATCTTCCTTTTTAAGGGGATTTAAATACTCGCTCAAAACCTGGGGAATCCGGCTCTGTGGTGTATTTTATATTCGCAACGAGGTTGCTGTTTTGAGAAAACAATTTGATTACTTGCCCAATGTTCGGGAAGTAAGTCCATTTCATTGAGTCGGCATAAGCGACAGGCCGGGGTACGGTCTATTATTGTGTAAGTGGCTGGGTGGCAGTCCATCAACGCGTGAGGGACCGGGGTACGGTCGAGCGCGAGGTCCTAATGCGGCCAGGGTGATGACCGGTGAGGAATTCATCCATCTACAGTAGAAAAGGTTACTTATTGGTATCTTTGCCTGATCAGCGAGATATCGGGTTTATGCCAAAATTCTTTTCCTTTCCAAAATTCATTGGATGTTTCGAACTCTGTTCATACTTCACATAACAGAGGTTCCAGGAAATGTTTTCGGGATATATATATATGTGGATATATATATATATATCGGGACTAAATAAAGTATCTCATAACTTTTTCATTCAATAATATTTCAAAGATTGAATCTATTCAAGTCTTAACTTGTGGTCTCATCTATGGGATGTTTTTCTTAAAACTTATAATACTTTGAACGGTTCATCACCTAGCTCTCGGCTTTTTACACTTTTTCAAGGCTAAAATTTTCAAAATCAAGATCCAAGCATCCTTAATTGGTAAGAAAATTCCCTAACCATCTTTATGCTTAGTTATGGCTATATCATGAGTTTAAGCCATTAATTCTTTCTCTAGCTTCTTCATTTAATCAATGAAGAAGACAATGAATAGTGTTTTCAAGTTTTTAACTTGAACTTTTTCTTGTTTTTCTTGAAGATCCAAGCTTTCCTAAGGCTTCTCCAAGCTTCTTAAGGCTTCCTAGCTCCACCCACCAATCCAAGGAAGGTATACCATTTTCAAACCCTAGGTTCATATATATTATAAGGTGATTTTGATGAGTAGGATGTTATTGTAGTTGTTGTTATGATTAGAGTTTGAGATTTGGAATGGTAGTGAAATGAAATGGTAATTTTGTGGTTTTGATTTAAAGAAACTTAAGTATGATTAAAGTTAGGTTTAAGCATAAGTATGAAAGATTAAATTGAATTGGTTGGGGTTGTTATGATGTGATAAGGATGGAGGATGGTTGTATGTTGGATTTGAGGTTGATTTGGGTTGTTTGTGAATGGGTTAAAATTTGGAAATCACGTAAACATAGCCGTCGTAACGTCCGATTTTCTTTGGACTGTTTTTGTGCATAGCATTAGGACCCGAGAACCCCCTGCTAAATTGTGACCACTGCCATGTTTAGATAGCTCATGTTACGAGCTTCGTTTTGATATGTAGTTCGTTCGATTCCGATTTACGGTTTAAGAGAAACGACCGTTTCAAGTAACGGCGTTTCGCGAACGAAACTTTTTCCCTCGCCTTACTTTGAAACATAGGTTAAAGACCAAAAAGGGTTAATTAATGTGTGAAACATTTATGGTAAGTGTGTTAGGCAGTTGGTAAGTCATTCGCGAAGGAATCGCTTTAAAACTCGTAAAGATTAAATTATTAAAAATGATGGAGCCGAGGGTACCCGAGTGACTTAAGCAAATCGGTGAGCGCAAAACAAGCGTTAGAGTCTAAGTTAGTTAAAGTATAGATTTACAAGTGATTTTGGTTTAATTCCAACTTACTTGTTGTTTATAGGTTACCAGACTCGTCCCGAGCCTTTCTCACCCCCAAGTCGCTCAGGCAAGTATTCTATCCGATACACTGTTGTTGTGATGTAAATGTATGTATATGCATTATCTTGTGATATTGCATGATTGTTATTTAGCAAATGTTGCGATATATTGTAGCATGTGATATGGTATATATGCATGCCTGTTTTATATTCTTGAGATATATATCTGTTGGTTCATTTGATAATACCTATGCTAGAGGATAGTTGTATCTTGCATATACCCTTAGTATAGGGACTCAAAGGTGAAAATGTTTTCAAAAACCGGGAGTCGAGGATCCCGAGTAGATTTTATATATATGGATATGGATATTTATTTATATATATATTTATATATATATATGGTTATAGTTTTCCAAACTATTAATCGAATAAGATTTATTCGATAACTTTAAACTTTATTTTATTATTGAATATTATTTCGAATATTATTCGAGGACTTATGACTCCTTTTATATTATTTATTGAATATTATTTGAATATTCATTCGAGGGCTTATGACTCTTTTATATTATTTATTGAATATTATTTGAATATTCATTTGAGGATGTATGACTCCTTTATTTTATTTAATGAATATTATTTATAATATTCATTCGAGGTATTATGACTCAGCTTATTTTATTTATTGAATATTATTTGAATATTCATTTGAGGATCTATGACTCCGATTATTTGCTGAGATATATTCTTTATTTTATTAAAGAATAAGATGTCAATAATCAAACTTATTTTCGATTATTCAAATGAAGATAATACTTTCATATAAGTATATCTTTGGTTGTTTAATACTCGTTTCAAGTATAAATTTTAATACTTCTACTTCAATTATTTTTATAAAGATTATTCTTTATGGGAATATTATTTAATTAATAATATTCAGATATTTTCTAATATTCTGGGGACTGATTTACTTCATTAAATCAGCCTTACTCCAAACACTCTTTAAAGTGTTTTCGAGTCTTCAAAATGATTTTTAAAGTCAGAGCGGATCCCAAAACTCATTTTTATATTTAAGATCTTCCTTTTTAAGGGGATTTAAATACTCGCTCAAAACCTGGGGAATCCGGCTCTGTGGTGTATTTTATATTCGCAACGAGGTTGCTGTTTTGAGAAAACAATTTGATTACTTGCCCAATGTTCGGGAAGTAAGTCCATTTCATTGAGTCGGCATAAGCGACAGGCCGGGGTACGGTCTATTATTGTGTAAGTGGCTGGGTGGCAGTCCATCAACGCGTGAGGGACCGGGGTACGGTCGAGCGCGAGGTCCTAATGCGGCCAGGGTGATGACCGGTGAGGAATTCATCCATCTACAGTAGAAAAGGTTACTTATTGGTATCTTTGCCTGATCAGCGAGATATCGGGTTTATGCCAAAATTCTTTTCCTTTCCAAAATTCATTGGATGTTTCGAACTCTGTTCATACTTCACATAACAGAGGTTCCAGGAAATGTTTTCGGGATATATATATATGTGGATATATATATATATCGGGACTAAATAAAGTATCTCATAACTTTTTCATTCAATAATATTTCAAAGATTGAATCTATTCAAGTCTTAACTTGTGGTCTCATCTATGGGATGTTTTTCTTAAAACTTATAATACTTTGAACGGTTCATCACCTAGCTCTCGGCTTTTTACACTTTTTCAAGGCTAAAATTTTCAAAATCAAGATCCAAGCATCCTTAATTGGTAAGAAAATTCCCTAACCATCTTTATGCTTAGTTATGGCTATATCATGAGTTTAAGCCATTAATTCTTTCTCTAGCTTCTTCATTTAATCAATGAAGAAGACAATGAATAGTGTTTTCAAGTTTTTAACTTGAACTTTTTCTTGTTTTTCTTGAAGATCCAAGCTTTCCTAAGGCTTCTCCAAGCTTCTTAAGGCTTCCTAGCTCCACCCACCAATCCAAGGAAGGTATACCATTTTCAAACCCTAGGTTCATATATATTATAAGGTGATTTTGATGAGTAGGATGTTATTGTAGTTGTTGTTATGATTAGAGTTTGAGATTTGGAATGGTAGTGAAATGAAATGGTAATTTTGTGGTTTTGATTTAAAGAAACTTAAGTATGATTAAAGTTAGGTTTAAGCATAAGTATGAAAGATTAAATTGAATTGTTTGGGGTTGTTATGATGTGATAAGGATGGAGGATGGTTGTATGTTGGATTTGAGGTTGATTTGGGTTGTTTGTGAATGGGTTAAAATTTGGAAATCACGTAAACATAGCCGTCGTAACGTCCGATTTTCTTTGGACTGTTTTTGTGCATAGCATTAGGACCCGAGAACCCCCTGCTAAATTGTGACCACTGCCATGTTTAGATAGCTCATGTTACGAGCTTCGTTTTGATATGTAGTTCGTTCGATTCCGATTTACGGTTTAAGAGAAACGACCGTTTCAAGTAACGGCGTTTCGCGAACGAAACTTTTTCCCTCGCCTTACTTTGAAACATAGGTTAAAGACCAAAAAGGGTTAATTAATGTGTGAAACATTTATGGTAAGTGTGTTAGGCAGTTGGTAAGTCATTCGCGAAGGAATCGCTTTAAAACTCGTAAAGATTAAATTATTAAAAATGATGGAGCCGAGGGTACCCGAGTGACTTAAGCAAATCGGTGAGCGCAAAACAAGCGTTAGAGTCTAAGTTAGTTAAAGTATAGATTTACAAGTGATTTTGGTTTAATTCCAACTTACTTGTTGTTTATAGGTTACCAGACTCGTCCCGAGCCTTTCTCACCCCCAAGTCGCTCAGGCAAGTATTCTATCCGATACACTGTTGTTGTGATGTAAATGTATGTATATGCATTATCTTGTGATATTGCATGATTGTTATTTAGCAAATGTTGCGATATATTGTAGCATGTGATATGGTATATATGCATGCCTGTTTTATATTCTTGAGATATATATCTGTTGGTTCATTTGATAATACCTATGCTAGAGGATAGTTGTATCTTGCATATACCCTTAGTATAGGGACTCAAAGGTGAAAATGTTTTCAAAAACCGGGAGTCGAGGATCCCGAGTAGATTTTATATATATGGATATGGATATTTATTTATATATATATTTATATATATATATGGTTATAGTTTTCCAAACTATTAATCGAATAAGATTTATTCGATAACTTTAAACTTTATTTTATTATTGAATATTATTTCGAATATTATTCGAGGACTTATGACTCCTTTTATATTATTTATTGAATATTATTTGAATATTCATTCGAGGGCTTATGACTCTTTTATATTATTTATTGAATATTATTTGAATATTCATTTGAGGATGTATGACTCCTTTATTTTATTTAATGAATATTATTTATAATATTCATTCGAGGTATTATGACTCAGCTTATTTTATTTATTGAATATTATTTGAATATTCATTTGAGGATCTATGACTCCGATTATTTGCTGAGATATATTCTTTATTTTATTAAAGAATAAGATGTCAATAATCAAACTTATTTTCGATTATTCAAATGAAGATAATACTTTCATATAAGTATATCTTTGGTTGTTTAATACTCGTTTCAAGTATAAATTTTAATACTTCTACTTCAATTATTTTTATAAAGATTATTCTTTATGGGAATATTATTTAATTAATAATATTCAGATATTTTCTAATATTCTGGGGACTGATTTACTTCATTAAATCAGCCTTACTCCAAACACTCTTTAAAGTGTTTTCGAGTCTTCAAAATGATTTTTAAAGTCAGAGCGGATCCCAAAACTCATTTTTATATTTAAGATCTTCCTTTTTAAGGGGATTTAAATACTCGCTCAAAACCTGGGGAATCCGGCTCTGTGGTGTATTTTATATTCGCAACGAGGTTGCTGTTTTGAGAAAACAATTTGATTACTTGCCCAATGTTCGGGAAGTAAGTCCATTTCATTGAGTCGGCATAAGCGACAGGCCGGGGTACGGTCTATTATTGTGTAAGTGGCTGGGTGGCAGTCCATCAACGCGTGAGGGACCGGGGTACGGTCGAGCGCGAGGTCCTAATGCGGCCAGGGTGATGACCGGTGAGGAATTCATCCATCTACAGTAGAAAAGGTTACTTATTGGTATCTTTGCCTGATCAGCGAGATATCGGGTTTATGCCAAAATTCTTTTCCTTTCCAAAATTCATTGGATGTTTCGAACTCTGTTCATACTTCACATAACAGAGGTTCCAGGAAATGTTTTCGGGATATATATATATGTGGATATATATATATATCGGGACTAAATAAAGTATCTCATAACTTTTTCATTCAATAATATTTCAAAGATTGAATCTATTCAAGTCTTAACTTGTGGTCTCATCTATGGGATGTTTTTCTTAAAACTTATAATACTTTGAACGGTTCATCACCTAGCTCTCGGCTTTTTACACTTTTTCAAGGCTAAAATTTTCAAAATCAAGATCCAAGCATCCTTAATTGGTAAGAAAATTCCCTAACCATCTTTATGCTTAGTTATGGCTATATCATGAGTTTAAGCCATTAATTCTTTCTCTAGCTTCTTCATTTAATCAATGAAGAAGACAATGAATAGTGTTTTCAAGTTTTTAACTTGAACTTTTTCTTGTTTTTCTTGAAGATCCAAGCTTTCCTAAGGCTTCTCCAAGCTTCTTAAGGCTTCCTAGCTCCACCCACCAATCCAAGGAAGGTATACCATTTTCAAACCCTAGGTTCATATATATTATAAGGTGATTTTGATGAGTAGGATGTTATTGTAGTTGTTGTTATGATTAGAGTTTGAGATTTGGAATGGTAGTGAAATGAAATGGTAATTTTGTGGTTTTGATTTAAAGAAACTTAAGTATGATTAAAGTTAGGTTTAAGCATAAGTATGAAAGATTAAATTGAATTGGTTGGGGTTGTTATGATGTGATAAGGATGGAGGATGGTTGTATGTTGGATTTGAGGTTGATTTGGGTTGTTTGTGAATGGGTTAAAATTTGGAAATCACGTAAACATAGCCGTCGTAACGTCCGATTTTCTTTGGACTGTTTTTGTGCATAGCATTAGGACCCGAGAACCCCCTGCTAAATTGTGACCACTGCCATGTTTAGATAGCTCATGTTACGAGCTTCGTTTTGATATGTAGTTCGTTCGATTCCGATTTACGGTTTAAGAGAAACGACCGTTTCAAGTAACGGCGTTTCGCGAACGAAACTTTTTCCCTCGCCTTACTTTGAAACATAGGTTAAAGACCAAAAAGGGTTAATTAATGTGTGAAACATTTATGGTAAGTGTGTTAGGCAGTTGGTAAGTCATTCGCGAAGGAATCGCTTTAAAACTCGTAAAGATTAAATTATTAAAAATGATGGAGCCGAGGGTACCCGAGTGACTTAAGCAAATCGGTGAGCGCAAAACAAGCGTTAGAGTCTAAGTTAGTTAAAGTATAGATTTACAAGTGATTTTGGTTTAATTCCAACTTACTTGTTGTTTATAGGTTACCAGACTCGTCCCGAGCCTTTCTCACCCCCAAGTCGCTCAGGCAAGTATTCTATCCGATACACTGTTGTTGTGATGTAAATGTATGTATATGCATTATCTTGTGATATTGCATGATTGTTATTTAGCAAATGTTGCGATATATTGTAGCATGTGATATGGTATATATGCATGCCTGTTTTATATTCTTGAGATATATATCTGTTTGTTCATTTGATAATACCTATGCTAGAGGATAGTTGTATCTTGCATATACCCTTAGTATAGGGACTCAAAGGTGAAAATGTTTTCAAAAACCGGGAGTCGAGGATCCCGAGTAGATTTTATATATATGGATATGGATATTTATTTATATATATATTTATATATATATATGGTTATAGTTTTCCAAACTATTAATCGAATAAGATTTATTCGATAACTTTAAACTTTATTTTATTATTGAATATTATTTCGAATATTATTCGAGGACTTATGACTCCTTTTATATTATTTATTGAATATTATTTGAATATTCATTCGAGGGCTTATGACTCTTTTATATTATTTATTGAATATTATTTGAATATTCATTTGAGGATGTATGACTCCTTTATTTTATTTAATGAATATTATTTATAATATTCATTCGAGGTATTATGACTCAGCTTATTTTATTTATTGAATATTATTTGAATATTCATTTGAGGATCTATGACTCCGATTATTTGCTGAGATATATTCTTTATTTTATTAAAGAATAAGATGTCAATAATCAAACTTATTTTCGATTATTCAAATGAAGATAATACTTTCATATAAGTATATCTTTGGTTGTTTAATACTCGTTTCAAGTATAAATTTTAATACTTCTACTTCAATTATTTTTATAAAGATTATTCTTTATGGGAATATTATTTAATTAATAATATTCAGATATTTTCTAATATTCTGGGGACTGATTTACTTCATTAAATCAGCCTTACTCCAAACACTCTTTAAAGTGTTTTCGAGTCTTCAAAATGATTTTTAAAGTCAGAGCGGATCCCAAAACTCATTTTTATATTTAAGATCTTCCTTTTTAAGGGGATTTAAATACTCGCTCAAAACCTGGGGAATCCGGCTCTGTGGTGTATTTTATATTCGCAACGAGGTTGCTGTTTTGAGAAAACAATTTGATTACTTGCCCAATGTTCGGGAAGTAAGTCCATTTCATTGAGTCGGCATAAGCGACAGGCCGGGGTACGGTCTATTATTGTGTAAGTGGCTGGGTGGCAGTCCATCAACGCGTGAGGGACCGGGGTACGGTCGAGCGCGAGGTCCTAATGCGGCCAGGGTGATGACCGGTGAGGAATTCATCCATCTACAGTAGAAAAGGTTACTTATTGGTATCTTTGCCTGATCAGCGAGATATCGGGTTTATGCCAAAATTCTTTTCCTTTCCAAAATTCATTGGATGTTTCGAACTCTGTTCATACTTCACATAACAGAGGTTCCAGGAAATGTTTTCGGGATATATATATATGTGGATATATATATATATCGGGACTAAATAAAGTATCTCATAACTTTTTCATTCAATAATATTTCAAAGATTGAATCTATTCAAGTCTTAACTTGTGGTCTCATCTATGGGATGTTTTTCTTAAAACTTATAATACTTTGAACGGTTCATCACCTAGCTCTCGGCTTTTTACACTTTTTCAAGGCTAAAATTTTCAAAATCAAGATCCAAGCATCCTTAATTGGTAAGAAAATTCCCTAACCATCTTTATGCTTAGTTATGGCTATATCATGAGTTTAAGCCATTAATTCTTTCTCTAGCTTCTTCATTTAATCAATGAAGAAGACAATGAATAGTGTTTTCAAGTTTTTAACTTGAACTTTTTCTTGTTTTTCTTGAAGATCCAAGCTTTCCTAAGGCTTCTCCAAGCTTCTTAAGGCTTCCTAGCTCCACCCACCAATCCAAGGAAGGTATACCATTTTCAAACCCTAGGTTCATATATATTATAAGGTGATTTTGATGAGTAGGATGTTATTGTAGTTGTTGTTATGATTAGAGTTTGAGATTTGGAATGGTAGTGAAATGAAATGGTAATTTTGTGGTTTTGATTTAAAGAAACTTAAGTATGATTAAAGTTAGGTTTAAGCATAAGTATGAAAGATTAAATTGAATTGGTTGGGGTTGTTATGATGTGATAAGGATGGAGGATGGTTGTATGTTGGATTTGAGGTTGATTTGGGTTGTTTGTGAATGGGTTAAAATTTGGAAATCACGTAAACATAGCCGTCGTAACGTCCGATTTTCTTTGGACTGTTTTTGTGCATAGCATTAGGACCCGAGAACCCCCTGCTAAATTGTGACCACTGCCATGTTTAGATAGCTCATGTTACGAGCTTCGTTTTGATATGTAGTTCGTTCGATTCCGATTTACGGTTTAAGAGAAACGACCGTTTCAAGTAACAGCGTTTCGCGAACGAAACTTTTTCCCTCGCCTTACTTTGAAACATAGGTTAAAGACCAAAAAGGGTTAATTAATGTGTGAAACATTTATGGTAAGTGTGTTAGGCAGTTGGTAAGTCATTCGCGAAGGAATCGCTTTAAAACTCGTAAAGATTAAATTATTAAAAATGATGGAGCCGAGGGTACCCGAGTGACTTAAGCAAATCGGTGAGCGCAAAACAAGCGTTAGAGTCTAAGTTAGTTAAAGTATAGATTTACAAGTGATTTTGGTTTAATTCCAACTTACTTGTTGTTTATAGGTTACCAGACTCGTCCCGAGCCTTTCTCACCCCCAAGTCGCTCAGGCAAGTATTCTATCCGATACACTGTTGTTGTGATGTAAATATATGTATATGCATTATCTTGTGATATTGCATGATTGTTATTTAGCAAATGTTGCGATATATTGTAGCATGTGATATGGTATATATGCATGCCTGTTTTATATTCTTGAGATATATATCTGTTGGTTCATTTGATAATACCTATGCTAGAGGATAGTTGTATCTTGCATATACCCTTAGTATAGGGACTCAAAGGTGAAAATGTTTTCAAAAACCGGGAGTCGAGGATCCCGAGTAGATTTTATATATATGGATATGGATATTTATTTATATATATATTTATATATATATATGGTTATAGTTTTCCAAACTATTAATCGAATAAGATTTATTCGATAACTTTAAACTTTATTTTATTATTGAATATTATTTCGAATATTATTCGAGGACTTATGACTCCTTTTATATTATTTATTGAATATTATTTGAATATTCATTCGAGGGCTTATGACTCTTTTATATTATTTATTGAATATTATTTGAATATTCATTTGAGGATGTATGACTCCTTTATTTTATTTAATGAATATTATTTATAATATTCATTCGAGGTATTATGACTCAGCTTATTTTATTTATTGAATATTATTTGAATATTCATTTGAGGATCTATGACTCCGATTATTTGCTGAGATATATTCTTTATTTTATTAAAGAATAAGATGTCAATAATCAAACTTATTTTCGATTATTCAAATGAAGATAATACTTTCATATAAGTATATCTTTGGTTGTTTAATACTCGTTTCAAGTATAAATTTTAATACTTCTACTTCAATTATTTTTATAAAGATTATTCTTTATGGGAATATTATTTAATTAATAATATTCAGATATTTTCTAATATTCTGGGGACTGATTTACTTCATTAAATCAGCCTTACTCCAAACACTCTTTAAAGTGTTTTCGAGTCTTCAAAATGATTTTTAAAGTCAGAGCGGATCCCAAAACTCATTTTTATATTTAAGATCTTCCTTTTTAAGGGGATTTAAATACTCGCTCAAAACCTGGGGAATCCGGCTCTGTGGTGTATTTTATATTCGCAACGAGGTTGCTGTTTTGAGAAAACAATTTGATTACTTGCCCAATGTTCGGGAAGTAAGTCCATTTCATTGAGTCGGCATAAGCGACAGGCCGGGGTACGGTCTATTATTGTGTAAGTGGCTGGGTGGCAGTCCATCAACGCGTGAGGGACCGGGGTACGGTCGAGCGCGAGGTCCTAATACGGCCAGGGTGATGACCGGTGAGGAATTCATCCATCTACAGTAGAAAAGGTTACTTATTGGTATCTTTGCCTGATCAGCGAGATATCGGGTTTATGCCAAAATTCTTTTCCTTTCCAAAATTCATTGGATGTTTCGAACTCTGTTCATACTTCACATAACAGAGGTTCCAGGAAATGTTTTCGGGATATATATATATGTGGATATATATATATATCGGGACTAAATAAAGTATCTCATAACTTTTTCATTCAATAATATTTCAAAGATTGAATCTATTCAAGTCTTAACTTGTGGTCTCATCTATGGGATGTTTTTCTTAAAACTTATAATACTTTGAACGGTGGCAGTTCAAGTAACTTTATATGATATAAGTGTGGTGAAGTATTGGTAACTTCATTCCTTGTTTTTACTTATATCTAGCAAGTAATTATCTTGCATATGATAGAGATGCTATTAAGTATCCATTTAGATACTTATATTATTGTTATCACTATACATATTATCTTGCGAGCTGTAAGGCTCACTCTTGCTTTATTTCTTCATCACACAACAACAGTTAGGAGAGATGGCCAGACTCCAGCAGACCCAGCGCAAGCGCGTGGGAAGCGTCCCGCGTCTTCCCGCTGATGTTGTAGCTGCTATAGCTGCAGAGGTAGATCCATTGTAGTTTAGACCATCTACTTTTGAGAATCAAATTATGTATAATTATAACTTGTGGCAGATAATGGCAATTAACTGTAAATTATCAAGTAATCATTTTGGGTTGTAATAATTTTAAATTGTGGATTCAAAGACTTGTACTTATTTCAATTTCATCTCTGAGACTATAACGGGTTGTGGTGTGTGTTAGTGTGGGGTCACAGTATGAGGTTATTTATTATTAATTAAGTGAAGTGATATTGTGGAAAGAAAGACCGTGACAACCCGGATCCCCGACCCCGGATCTGGGGGTGTTACAGAAATGGTATCAGAGCTAAGCGTTATAAACCTCAGAGATGATGCGACGATAAAATAATAAACTCACAAAGATAATAAGAACTCTTGCCAAGTTCATGGTCGGACTACTTAAAGTAGTACTGACAGCTAAAACCCTTACGGGAACCCTTATAAGTATCATGATAGTAACTTAGCTCGTTTAATGTGTAGGCGCCTGAGATGGAGGACCCTGAGATGTACGAGCGTGAGCATGATGAGGCACTGCTAGATGTTGAGGATCAGGAGGAGCCTGAGATGGAGGAGGATGAGGAGGACCCCTCAGAGGAGTCAGAGACGGAGGTCATTGCTATTTCAGATGAGGAGGACCCGGATGAGGTCCCAGTAGCTGAGGAGTGTGTTGGACCTATGGTAGTGTATGATGGTATCCCTTTACCCACACTTCCGGTGGTCAGAGCCCCTACCCCTCCACCACTATCTTGGATTCCTGATGATGACAGCTCAGAGACCCATACTTCCGAGCCTAGGCAGACCGAGGAGGCACCCTCAGCGGCTCCGGATTCACCACCTCTTGACCCTGCCCAGAGACAGTCTTCGTTAGCTCATGGATATGTTCAGGATGTTTTGAGGACCCGAGTGGCTGTTGCCGAGGCCCGACTGGATGAGGCCAGGAGGGAGTTGGATGCAGAGAGGGCGGGTAGGCGTACCCGAGCTTATGAGACCAGGGCTTCTATACCCCGATCCTTGAGGAGGGAGCTTACGGGGATAGAGCTCACGTCCCGAGCGAGACTCAGATCTCTCCAGGGGGACAGGCATGGTAGGATCTCCAGGCGGTAGGCCGACTATATCTTCCGTCGCGCGATGGAAAGGGTTTGGGAGCTGACCCGTTCCGGTGTGTGATTCAGGATTGATGATGGAATAGTCTAGTTGTCTAGTTAGCCGAGGCCTTAGTAAGAGCCAATTTTCCGGGATAGTTGACTTGTATATAGCATCCCTTTTTCTGACTAGACAGATAGACTCTTGTGTATCACTTTTGGGACAGATGACTGTAGCACTGTTGTACTTTTGACCAGATCAAACTATGTATTCTCGCATTATGTATATATTTGTTTCCTTTCAGTTCAGTTCCATAGTGACGGGATCACTGTTTTATTATTATTACTGCACTTCGTATTAGAACTTTCTTAAAATAATAGAATTGCGATATACGTTCTCCCCATTATAAGAGCTGTGCAAGGCACAATGTTGTATATGATTGTGACCTAACGTTGAATTTTCCCAAAAATTGTTTTTTTTTTATTATTTATCAGAATCATGCCGCCAAGAAAGATTGGAACTAGGGCGAACCCTGGGTCTGAGGACCAGGGAAGCCATAATCAGGACAATAGAAACCAAGAACACAGTGAAGAGGAAGATGAGGATTATGTGGAACAGGATGACTCCCTGTATGAAGAGGAAGAGGAAACGTATGATGTTGAGGGATTCGAGATAGAGGCTGAAGAAGGAGAAACCGAGGTTGAGCAACCAGTACCAAACCTAGGCATGGATCCCATGGCCCAGTTTATGCAACTCCTAAGACAGAATTTGGAACGTCAACCCAACCCACCCCCTCAAGGAAGTAACAATGCAGTGGCAAACTCTTTCAGGGCTTTTAAGTCCCTTAAGCCCCCTGAGTTCCACGGATCAGCCGACCCAGTTGAGGCAAGGGCATGGTTAAAGGAAATGGAGAAATCTTTTGAGATTTTGAGTATCGATGAGGCACAGAAAACTGTATTTGCTACCTACCTTCTGAAAGGAGAAGCTAACTACTGGTGGGAGGCCAAGAAAAACATGGAGACAGATGCTATTATAACCTGGGAGAGATTTAGTCAGTTGTTTCTGGGAAAGTATTTCCCGAGGTTTATGGAAAACCAGATGGAGCTCAAGTTCTTGGAGCTAAAGCAGAATGACTTGTCTGTAGCAGAGTACGAAGCGAAATTTACTGAATTATCAAGGTTTGTGCCGGAGTTTGTGAGCACTGAGGAAAAGAAAGCTAGGAGGTTTCAGCAGGGACTGAAACCATGGATTCAGAATAGGGTGGCAATCCTTGAGCTTACGGACTATGCCACTCTGGTGCAAAAAGCAACGATTGTAGAAGTTGGAAGTGAGCAGATGCAGAAGGAAAGAGAGAAGAAAGGAATAAAGAGGAAAAGTATGAGCATGGGTGGAGGTTCCGCAGGAAGGAGCTTCCCAACTAGGTTTAATCGAGGAGCAGTGTCCCTGCCAGGAAGGAACACTGGGTTTAAGCGACCAATGAGTGTGAGTGTGAGCCAGGGCGGCCAGAAGTCAAGAATGTCCTATTCCAACCAGTCTCGACCCCCATTGCCAGCCTGTAACAGATGTGGAAGGAATCACACTGGGGAGTGTAAGGAAAGGCCAGTAACCTGTTTTAAGTGCGGTCGGGAGGGCCACTATTCAAATAAGTGCCCATCATTAACCCCTGCTGTCGTTCCAACCACCAATTGTCATCAGTGTGGACGCTCGGGTCATTGGAAGAAGGAATGCCCAATGAACAAACCAGCAGCTTCGGGAGCAAGCAGGGCTGCTTCCAATAAGCCACCTACTGCGAGGACTTTCAACATGACAGTCCAGGATGCTATGAAAGATTCAGATGTGATAGCAGGTACCCTTTCTCTAAATTCAGTCAGTGCAAATGTTTTATTTGATTCGGGAGCAACTAAATCTTTTATATCAAAGGACTTTGCGCGTAGGTTAAGACTTAAGGCTAAACCTTTGATAGAACCCTTACAAGTAGAAATAGCCAATCATGAAATTACTCCTGTTAACCAGATTCACCCCGCCTGCGAGATAGGCATAGGGGAGCAATCTTTCAGTGTTGATCTGATTCCTTTTAAATTAGGGGAGTTTGATGTAATTTTGGGAATGGACTGGCTATCTAGCAACGATGCTCAGATAGACTGTAAAGGGAAGAAAGTTAAGTTAAATATCCCCGGGAAGAAAGAAATTATATTTAGAGGAAAAAGGCAGACGCAGAAATTTTTGACCATGGCTCAGGCCAAAAGGATGCTACGAAAAGGAAGTGAGGCCTACCTAGCCTATGTGGTGGACACGCAGAAGGAGGTGCCCAACTTACAAGATATTCCAGTAGTCAACGAATTTGAGGATGTATTCCCCCAAGACCTTCCGGGATTACCACCCGATAGAGTGATTGAATTTGCTATTGAGTTGGCCCCAGGGACGGCGCCAGTTTCAAAAGCACCTTACCGGTTAGCCCCGTTAGAAATGAAGGAATTAGCTATCCAATTGCAGGAACTCTTGGATAAGGGTATGATAAGACCCAGTGTGTCCCCGTGGGGAGCACCAGTTTTATTTGTTAAGAAGAAAGATGGGAGCATGAGGTTGTGCATAGACTATCGAGAGTTGAACAAGCTAACCATAAAGAACAGGTACCCATTACCTAGAATAGACGATCTGTTCGACCAGCTAAAGGATGCTGTTTATTTTTCCAAGATTGACCTGAGAACTGGATATCACCAACTAAAGATTAAACCCGAAGATATTTCCAAGACAGCGTTCCGTACCAGGTATGGGCATTATGAGTTCTTGGTAATGTCCTTTGGATTAACCAACGCCCCAGCAGCTTTCATGGATTTAATGAATAGAGTATTTAAGAAGTACTTGGACAAGTGTGTGATAGTTTTTATCGATGATATTTTGATCTACTCAAGGACTGAGGCAGAACATGCAGAGCATTTGAGGATAGCTCTAGGAATACTCAGAGAGGAGCAGTTATATGCCAAATTCTCGAAGTGTGAATTTTGGCGGAATGAAGTACAGTTTTTAGGACATGTGATCAATAAAGAAGGAGTATTGGTCGACCCCTCCAAGATAGAGGCGGTCTCAAATTGGGAAAGGCCAACCACACCCACAGAGGTAAGGAGTTTCATAGGATTGGCCGGCTACTATCGTAGATTTGTGCAGGACTTTGCGAAGATCGCAGCCCCTTTGACACGACTTACTCGTAAGACAGAGAAGTTTGAATGGACGGAGAAATACGAGAACAGTTTTCAGGAATTAAAGAAAAGGTTGATAACGGCTCCGGTATTGGCATTGCCAGATGGAAAAGGAGATTTTGTGATATATAGTGACGCATCGCACAAAGGATTAGGATGTGTGCTTATGCAGCACGGTAAAGTCATTGCGTATGCGTCGAGACAACTGAAGGAATACGAGGTTAGATATCCTACTCATGACCTTGAGCTCGCGGCAATAGTATTTGCTTTAAAAATTTGGAGGCACTACTTGTATGGAGAGAAGTGCGAGATTTTCACAGACCATAAGAGCCTCAAGTACATATTTACGCAGAAAGAGCTCAACATGCGCCAGAGGAGATGGTTAGAACTAATCAAGGACTACGATTGTGAGATTCTGTATCATCCAGGGAAAGCCAATGTGGTGGCTGATGCCCTTAGTAGAAAGGAAAGACTCAGAATGATAACGACTTCGGAAGAATTGATAAGGGATTTTGAGAAAATGGAAATAGAGGTAAAGGTAACCGGAACCGGAACTGAAAAGCTTTTCGAGATCTCAATGCAGCCAGAATTATTGGAAAAGATCAGATTGTGCCAGGAGAAAACAATGAATGAAGACAGAGAGTCAATGACTGGAGAAGAGATCCATACTGAGAAAGATGATAAAGGGATAATGAGGTACTCCTACCGAATTTGGGTTCTGAATGTTCAAGAACTTAAAGATGAGATTTTGGATGAAAGCCATAGTTCAAGGTATTCCATTCACCCGGGAAGTACCAAGATGTATAGGGATTTGAAGGAATATTACTGGTGGCCCAACATGAAGAGGGACGTAGCAGAATGGGTGAACAAGTGTTTGACTTGCCAAAGAGTAAAGGCAGAGCACCAGAGACCCAGTGGACTTTTGCGACCCCTGGAGATTCCCGAATGGAAATGGGAACAGATAGCGATGGATTTTGTTGTAGGCTTGCCAAGGACGAAAGCCAATCACGACGCCATTTGGGTAATTATAGACCGACTGACAAAGTCAGCTCATTTCATTCCTATCAACGAGAGATACACAGTCAATAGACTGGTGGACATTTACCTTAAGGAAATAGTGACGCGACATGGAGTCCCAGCGTCCATTGTCTCAGACCGAGACCCAAGGTTCAACTCCAGATTTTGGAGGAGCTTTCAGGAATGTGCGGGGACCAAGTTAAATATGAGCACCGCGTACCATCCCCAGACGGATGGACAGAGTGAAAGGACCATCCAGACACTAGAGGATATGTTGAGAGTCTGTGCAATAGACCTTAAAGGAAGTTGGGATGATCACCTGCCGTTGATCGAGTTTTCTTATAACAATAGCTTTCATGCTAGCATCGGGATGCTGCAATATGAGGCCTTGTACGGAAGAAGGTGTCGATCTCCCTTATACTGGGATGAAGTAGGAGAGCGGAAGATGCTCGGACCCGAAGTGGTCCAAAGGACCAAAGATATAGTGGATCTTATCAGAGGGCGACTTGTAGCAGCCCAAGACAGACAGAAGAAATATGCAGACCTAGCCCGAAAGGACAAGGAATATGAAGTAGGGGACTTAGTACTGTTGAAAGTATCCCCTTGGAAGGGATTAATGAGGTTCGGAAAGAAAGGAAAACTAAGCCCAAGATATATTGGACCTTTTGAGATATTAAGACGGATTGGAAAGTTAGCTTACGAGCTAGCCCTACCCCCTAATTTGCAACAAGTTCATAATGTGTTCCATGTGTCAATGCTAAGGAGATATCATCGGGATGCCAGGCACATAGTGGAGTACGAGCAGGTGGATATGCAGCCAGATCTAACTTACGTGGAGAAGCCAGTAAGGATTATGGATAAGAAGGAGCAGGTGCTTCGGAACAAAGTGATCAAGCTAGTCAGAGTACTATGGCAGAATCATAATGTGGAAGAATCGACTTGGGAACTAGAGAGCGCAATGCTAGAAAAGTACCCCCAATTGTTTTCTGTTTGATTCCGGGACGGAATCCTTTTCAGGAGGGGAGACTGTAATAACCCCAAAATTTTTCAACTTTTTGTAACCCTTGTGAATAGTGTTTTAGCTGAATGAGAAAACTTTTCACGCCACACTATGTAGGGGTTCTGTTATGGATATTCTGGGATTTTATTAGTACTCTATGAAGTATATAAGTGTATATAAATATCGTCAGAACCCAATTCCGAACACTTTGGTTTTTCCCGGAAATCCATAAGATACGGAGAGAATTGAGTATAAGGTAACAGGATAAAAAGGATTTAAATTAAAGGATTATAATAGAGGATCATAAAAAGGAATATAATGTATTGAGAAAGGTTAAGGGAACCTAAGTAATAAGATCCCGGGTATGATCCTTCAAACGATAAACGAGAACGAAAGTTAAGCGAACCGTATAACAGATCAGCGGTCATTAGGCAAACGATTAGGAAGTTAATCAAAGGGATTAATGGGAGTGATGTCATCCAACCAATAGAAAGAAGACAAGGAAGGAAGGATGACATCATGGGGATGAGGTAAGCATGACATGGGAAGAAGGGAGGTGTGGTTGATTAAGGACCACACAAATTCAAGGGCAAGGTAGTAATTTGCTAAATCAAAAACAAAACCAAGCCAACCAAGCTAGCAAATCATTTCATCAAAAAATCAAAAAATCAACCAAGGCATTTGTTCATCACCTAGCTCTCGGCTTTTTACACTTTTTCAAGGCTAAAATTTTCAAAATCAAGATCCAAGCATCCTTAATTGGTAAGAAAATTCCCTAACCATCTTTATGCTTAGTTATGGCTATATCATGAGTTTAAGCCATTAATTCTTTCTCTAGCTTCTTCATTTAATCAATGAAGAAGACAATGAATAGTGTTTTCAAGTTTTTAACTTGAACTTTTTCTTGTTTTTCTTGAAGATCCAAGCTTTCCTAAGGCTTCTCCAAGCTTCTTAAGGCTTCCTAGCTCCACCCACCAATCCAAGGAAGGTATACCATTTTCAAACCCTAGGATCCCGAGTAGATTTTATATATATGGATATGGATATTTATTTATATATATATTTATATATATATGGTTATAGTTTTCCAAACTATTAATCGAATAAGATTTATTCGATAACTTTAAACTTTATTTTATTATTGAATATTATTTCGAATATTATTCGAGGACTTATGACTCCTTTTATATTATTTATTGAATATTATTTGAATATTCATTCGAGGGCTTATGACTCTTTTATATTATTTATTGAATATTATTTGAATATTCATTTGAGGATGTATGACTCCTTTATTTTATTTAATGAATATTATTTATAATATTCATTCGAGGTATTATGACTCAGCTTATTTTATTTATTGAATATTATTTGAATATTCATTTGAGGATCTATGACTCCGATTATTTGCTGAGATATATTCTTTATTTTATTAAAGAATAAGATGTCAATAATCAAACTTATTTTGGATTATTCAAATGAAGATAATACTTTCATATAAGTATATCTTTGGTTGTTTAATACTCGTTTCAAGTATAAATTTTAATACTTCTACTTCAATTATTTTTATAAAGATTATTCTTTATGGGAATATTATTTAATTAATAATATTCAGATATTTTCTAATATTCTGGGGACTGATTTACTTCATTAAATCAGCCTTACTCCAAACACTCTTTAAAGTGTTTTCGAGTCTTCAAAATGATTTTTAAAGTCAGAGCGGATCCCAAAACTCATTTTTATATTTAAGATCTTCCTTTTTAAGGGGATTTAAATACTCGCTCAAAACCTGGGGAATCCGGCTCTGTGGTGTATTTTATATTCGCAACGAGGTTGCTGTTTTGAGAAAACAATTTGATTACTTGCCCAATGTTCGGGAAGTAAGTCCATTTCATTGAGTCGGCATAAGCGACAGGCCGGGGTACGGTCTATTATTGTGTAAGTGGCTGGGTGGCAGTCCATCAACGCGTGAGGGACCGGGGTACGGTCGAGCGCGAGGTCCTAATGCGGCCAGGGTGATGACCGGTGAGGAATTCATCCATCTACAGTAGAAAAGGTTACTTATTGGTATCTTTGCCTGATCAGCGAGATATCGGGTTTATGCCAAAATTCTTTTCCTTTCCAAAATTCATTGGATGTTTCGAACTCTGTTCATACTTCACATAACAGAGGTTCCAGGAAATGTTTTCGGGATATATATATATATGTGGATATATATATATATCGGGACTAAATAAAGTATCTCATAACTTTTTCATTCAATAATATTTCAAAGATTGAATCTATTCAAGTCTTAACTTGTGGTCTCATCTATGGGATGTTTTTCTTAAAACTTATAATACTTTGAACGGTTCATCACCTAGCTCTCGGCTTTTTACACTTTTTCAAGGCTAAAATTTTCAAAATCAAGATCCAAACATCCTTAATTGGTAAGAAAATTCCCTAACCATCTTTATGCTTAGTTATGGCTATATCATGAGTTTAAGCCATTAATTCTTTCTCTAGCTTCTTCATTTAATCAATGAAGAAGACAATAAATAGTGTTTTCAAGTTTTTAACTTGAACTTTTTCTTGTTTTTCTTGAAGATCCAAGCTTTCCTAAGGCTTCTCCAAGCTTCTTAAGGCTTCCTAGCTCCACCCACCAATCCAAGGAAGGTATACCATTTTCAAACCCTAGGTTCATATATATTATAAGGTGATTTTGATGAGTAGGATGTTATTGTAGTTGTTGTTATGATTAGAGTTTGAGATTTGGAATGGTAGTGAAATGAAATGGTAATTTTGTGGTTTTGATTTAAAGAAACTTAAGTATGATTAAAGTTAGGTTTAAGCATAAGTATGAAAGATTAAATTGAATTGGTTGGGGTTGTTATGATGTGATAAGGATGGAGGATGGTTGTATGTTGGATTTGAGGTTGATTTGGGTTGTTTGTGAATGGGTTAAAATTTGGAAATCACGTAAACATAGCTGTCGTAACGTCCGATTTTCTTTGGACTATTTTTGTGCATAGCATTAGGACCCGAGAACCCCCTGCTAAATTGTGACCACTGCCATGTTTAGATAGCTCATGTTACGAGCTTCGTTTTGATATGTAGTTCGTTCGATTCCGATTTACGGTTTAAGAGAAACGACCGTTTCAAGTAACGGCGTTTCGCGAACGAAACTTTTTCCCTCGCCTTACTTTGAAACATAGGTTAAAGACCAAAAAGGGTTAATTAATGTGTGAAACATTTATGGTAAGTGTGTTAGGCAGTTGGTAAGTCATTCGCGAAGGAATCGCTTTAAAACTCGTAAAGATTAAATTATTAAAAATGATGGAGCCGAGGGTACCCGAGTGACTTAAGCAAATCGGTGAGCGCAAAACAAGCGTTAGAGTCTAAGTTAGTTAAAGTATAGATTTACAAGTGATTTTGGTTTAATTCCAACTTACTTGTTGTTTATAGGTTACCAGACTCGTCCCGAGCCTTTCTCACCCCCAAGTCGCTCAGGCAAGTATTCTATCCGATACACTGTTGTTGTGATGTAAATGTATGTATATGCATTATCTTGTGATATTGCATGATTGTTATTTAGCAAATGTTGCGATATATTGTAGCATGTGATATGGTATATATGCATGCCTGTTTTATATTCTTGAGATATATCTGTTGGTTCATTTGATAATACCTATGCTAGAGGATAGTTGTATCTTGCATATACCCTTAGTATAGGGACTCAAAGGTGAAAATGTTTTCAAAAACCGGGAGTCGAGGATCCCGAGTAGATTTTATATATATGGATATGGATATTTATTTATATATATATTTATATATATATATGGTTATAGTTTTCCAAACTATTAATCGAATAAGATTTATTCGATAACTTTAAACTTTATTTTATTATTGAATATTATTTCGAATATTATTCGAGGACTTATGACTCCTTTTATATTATTTATTGAATATTATTTGAATATTTATTCGAGGGCTTATGACTCTTTTATATTATTTATTGAATATTATTTGAATATTCATTTGAGGATGTATGACTCCTTTATTTTATTTAATGAATATTATTTATAATATTCATTCGAGGTATTATGACTCAGCTTATTTTATTTATTGAATATTATTTGAATATTCATTTGAGGATCTATGACTCCGATTATTTGCTGAGATATATTATTTATTTTATTAAAGAATAAGATGTCAATAATCAAACTTATTTTCGATTATTCAAATGAAGATAATACTTTCATATAAGTATATCTTTGGTTGTTTAATACTCGTTTCAAGTATAAATTTTAATACTTCTACTTCAATTATTTTTATAAAGATTATTCTTTATGGGAATATTATTTAATTAATAATATTCAGATATTTTCTAATATTCTGGGGACTGATTTACTTCATTAAATCAGCCTTACTCCAAACACTCTTTAAAGTGTTTTCGAGTCTTCAAAATGATTTTTAAAGTCAGAGCGGATCCCAAAACTCATTTTTATATTTAAGATCTTCCTTTTTAAGGGGATTTAAATACTCGCTCAAAACCTGGGGAATCCGGCTCTGTGGTGTATTTTATATTCGCAACGAGGTTGCTGTTTTGAGAAAACAATTTGATTACTTGCCCAATGTTCGGGAAGTAAGTCCATTTCATTGAGTCGGCATAAGCGACAGGCCGGGGTACGGTCTATTATTGTGTAAGTGGCTGGGTGGCAGTCCATCAACGCGTGAGGGACCGGGGTACGGTCGAGTGCGAGGTCCTAATGCGGCCAGGGTGATGACCGGTGAGGAATTCATCCATCTACAGTAGAAAAGGTTACTTATTGGTATCTTTGCCTGATCAGCGAGATATCGGGTTTATGCCAAAATTCTTTTCCTTTCCAAAATTCATTGGATGTTTCGAACTCTGTTCATACTTCACATAACAGAGGTTCCAGGAAATGTTTTCGGGATATATATATATATGTGGATATATATATATATATCGGGACTAAATAAAGTATCTCATAACTTTTTCATTCAATAATATTTCAAAGATTGAATCTATTCAAGTTTTAACTTGTGGTCTCATCTATGGGATGTTTTTCTTAAAACTTATAATACTTTGAACGGTGGCAGTTCAAGTAACTTTATATGATATAAGTGTGGTGAAGTATTGGTAACTTCATTCCTTGTTTTTACTTATATCTAGCAAGTAATTATCTTGCATATGATAGAGATGCTATTAAGTATCCATTTAGATACTTATATTATTGTTATCACTATACATATTATCTTGCGAGCTGTAAGGCTCACTCTTGCTTTATTTCTTCATCACACAACAACAGTTAGGAGAGATGGCCAGACTCCAGCAGACCCAGCGCAAGCGCGTGGGAAGCGTCCCGCGTCTTCCCGCTGATGTTGTAGCTGCTATAGCTGCAGAGGTAGATCCATTGTAGTTTAGACCATCTACTTTTGAGAATCAAATTATGTATAATTATAACTTGTGGCAGATAATGGCAATTAACTGTAAATTATCAAGTAATCATTTTGGGTTGTAATAATTTTAAATTGTGGATTCAAAGACTTGTACTTATTTCAATTTCATCTCTGAGACTATAACGGGTTGTGGTGTGTGTTAGTGTGGGGTCACAGTATGAGGTTATTTATTATTAATTAAGTGAAGTGATATTGTGGAAAGAAAGACCGTGACAACCCGGATCCCCGACCCCAGATCTGGGGGTGTTACATTTACCGCCTCATATGCAACATATTCACAATGTGTTTCACGTGTCGATGCTGAAGCGATATAATCTTGATTTTAGGCATGTAATAGAATATGAACCGATAGATATCCAACCTGATTTGTCTTTTGTAGAACAGCCGGTAAGAATTTTAGATCGGCGAGAGAAAGTATTGAGAAATAAGTCTGTATATTTAGTGCGAGTGTTGTGGAGAAATCCTATGGTTGAAGAATCAACCTGGGAACTTGAAAGTGAAATGTTAGAGAAATACCCTCATTTGTTTTCGTAGAAGATTCTGAGGACAGAATCCTATTAAGTGGGGGAGAATGTAACGACTGGGAAATTTACGTCTGTATTATATTATATTTATAATAAATAAGGTGTGTTAAGGTGCCATTTATGTGTGATTATCTGTTAAACCCTAATTGTTACGTGTCACGTGTATTCCGTGTCATTTCTGTATGTTAAAGTATTTTCCAGATGTTTTATTTCGTATTCATAGGTTTCATTTCAAACGTTTTACGACCCAAACCATGATTTTAAAGCCAGTATTTCAAATAAAATAATGGGCCTTATTTTTCATCAAACGGCTTTTACCATCGCATTATTCTGAACATCTAGATATTTTATAAATTTTCTCGTTTTGCGAAAAATGACTTTTCCGGGCCCCATTGGGTGTTAAAAATCCCACAAAAATCACATTTTTATTTTTATAAAATTATAGGACTTTTATTTATACCATTTCTTTGTATTTTTGCAATATTCACAATTTTTGGGAAATTTTGGCATATATATTGTATATATAAAATATTTATAAATTAATTTTTAATACCCAAAAATTATGAAAATTAGGGCTAAATATTTTATTAAATGTATAATTAGCCCCTTAATTTTATTTAGGAGTATTAATTTTGCAGCTATAAATACCCTAATTATTATTAATTTAATTAATTAAAAATCAGAAATTCTGCAATATCCCCAATTTTCCAGAAATTAGGGTCTGGTGTTCTTGATTTCAACCGGAGATTTGATCGTGATTCCAACCTCCAAATCAGACATGTGAGTAGTCAATCGAAAGCTCTTGATCTCTACTTTCTATTTCCGTCATTAATTTTGTGTTTTGTTGTTTTGATTTTCAATTCGTATTTTAGGGTTTATAGTCGAATTGGGCGTTTTTAATTCTTGAATTGTTTGATGATTTTGATGGTTCGTACAGTTTCCCCTGAGTCTTAGGAATGATTTTGAGTATTTAATTGATTGGTATAACCCCAGGAGGGTATGGTTCGAGTTCGTAGTTTTACCCGAATTTTTGATTCGATTTTTCTAAGATTTTGATTGATCTGTGATTGTTGTGATGGTTAGGGATCGATTGTAAATGGTTTAAGCTTTGATTTGACACCCGAATCATCGAATTTGGTTTCCGTTTTAGCAAGACCCGTTTTTCCGATTTAACCCGCCGGAAAAGTTTCGTTTTTGGCCGGAGGAGACGACGGGGCTATCGTCGGTGGTTGCAGAGCGGGTGGTTGTGACGACGGAGTCGAGTGGAACTTGTTGGCAGCAAGAACGGTGTCAAACCATTACGTATTGGCTTCAATTGAGCCTCACCGGAAAACAAACCCCGATGTCGGATTCTGGGCAACCGGGCGGCTGTTCTTGGCGACCTGTGGTCGACCCGGTTTCGACCCGGTGACGACCCAGGTTTGATCTTCAATACCCAATTTTTCTTAACCTGATTTCTTATTCTAGATTTTAACTATTTAATTATATTTTATAAAATCAAAGTTAGTTTTTATTAATTCTAAAATCAATTAAAAATTTGTTTAAATTCTGAAAAAAAATATTATTAATAGTTTCTGAATTATTTTCTTAATTTATAAATTCGAATTTAGTGATTTAATTAAGTATGTAATTATTTATTTAATCATTTATCTATTTATTTATTATTTAATAAGTTAAGTAAATGATTAATAAGTATAGATTAAAATTATTATCGAGTATTAAGAGAAACGATTTGATAATTAGGGGAATAAAACGATTGACTCGTAATTACACGGATTATTGAACGATAAGTTTGATTATTATTATTATTATTAGTAGTATTCGGACGATAGTTAATTATTCGTATAATATCATAATAATTATTCGTAATGGATAATTAAATATAGATTGCTAATTTAAATCGTATAAATTATAATAAAAACCGTAATGTTTCGATAATTATGCGAGAAATGCGAATAACTCGTAGAAATATGAGTAGTAGATCGTTGAATCGAATTCTGATTCGAATAATAGTTTATTTATTCGATAGTTATCGTATCAGCTGAGTGTATCGATTATTTATTTGTAAATAATCGATATAATCAAATAAATGATGATAAGTTGTAAATATTTGTAATAAATTGTGATTAATCTTAATAATTAGGGATTAATTATTTTAAATTATTAAATAATTACTTATTAATTATTTATTAGTTATTTATTTATTAAATCATTAAAAGTGATTAATTATTCCGATAATTAATCAAATAACTTTCAATAAATCATAACTTATTCATTTTAACTCCATAAATTATAGAAAAATTATTTTTGACTTGGATTTTTCTTCAATAATTATTTTAGAATTTAAAAATTTGTAATAATCATTTATATTGAATAATAAATTGAATTATCAGTGTTTAATTGATATTAATTAGACCGTTAATCCGATTTGAGCGAAACGAAAGCCATTTGACTCAGAAAAATGAATTCTTTTCATTAAAAATAATATGAAGACCTAATTTCTTCTATAAATTAGTTGACTTTATTAATTGCTTGATAATCAGTCGAAATGTGTGCCGAGATGAATCCGAAAAATTCCATAAAAATGGGAAATGAAGCAAATAACAATCAGCGGAGCAATCAGCGAGTCGATTTTGATTCTAAAAATTATTCTAACTATAAAAATGATTATGTGCTTATGTGTATTATGTGGTTAATCGAGTCTTACTTATATATATAATATACGAGTCAGTCATAAGCGCATGGGTAGATGTTAGGAACGAAATGAAGTCGATTCCAGATGCAATTGAAGTACAAAATGACTTAACCAATCTATTTTGCTAACAGAAGCTAAGCCAGCAAGGCAGGTCGAGTAGCTGATTTAATTGCAGTGAGTCGCGTAGAAGGCATGTTTCTCCCCTATTCTACTTTCAGAATAGTAATATTGATTTCAAATTTTTATTACACTTGTACTCTTTTAATTCTTTTATTCATATTTCAGTTCGATTCTTGAATTATTCTCTTCATTTGAATTCATTATTCATATTCCAATTGTTACTCACAATTATTGATATATTCTGGTGATTAGAATATATCAAAGCATACCGATCATTCCGGTTGCTAATCCAGGGACTGGATAATACTACTTTGGGGATTAAGTTTACTTAATCCTAAGGACCGGGACATAACCGGATCTTTGAGATGGGCCGTAGTGCCTGGGTGCCCGACGGCATCTATATAGTGAGATATAGATCTGCACTGTATCCTGGCTGATCAGCAGGGTATAGCTGCGAACTTGAGTCCAGTTTAGTTCGTTTTTATTCGCCAGTAATGGCCTTCTTTCTATTCTCGTGGAGTTATATCTTTGCAGATATACCTGGGTTACGGATTCATTTAAACTGCTTTAACACTATTTATATTTATGGACTTATTGAGCAATTTTTGGCTCACCCCTTTTGTTGTTATTCACCTTATTATTTTCAGTTAAGAAGGAATATGAAACCCATCAAGACTCGAGTGGTAAAGAAGCGAGTCAAGCCTTGGGATCCTCTCATACCCAAGGTGTTGATCCCAATCTAGGAAGAAAGCTTTGAATTGCCCGAACAGGTGGAGTGTTGATAGATAGTGTGTGTGTGTGTGTTTGAATAAAAGCTGAACTTAGTTTAAAATGAATTAGACAATGGTTTGTAATAAAGAGAGTTTGGGAGATTTTAAATTTGGTTTTGTAATAAAGTAGTTAGTGGTTCTTGTTTTCATACTTCAACCTAAAAAGATCCTGGTTAATGTTAAAGGGGTTTAGTTTCATTTATTTATTATTTGTTAATTAGATTGTACAGATTTTGGAGATTAGCTAGTAACCCCCAGACTTATACCCCGGGTCTGGAGGGCGTTACATGCATTGTTAGAAAATGGTTACAACATAATATCTTCACTTGGTTGTTTGATCCTAAGATTCCACTCTGATATATTTTGAATTACTCAACGAAGGGGGAGATATTATAGAGGGATTATATAGAAATGATAGAGATTATCAAGATTCAATAGTTTTTCTGAAATTAAGAAGGGGAGTTTCCAACTCTATTGTACTAAGGAAGGGATTATTCATCTTAGGGGGAGAGATTATTGTGTTTCGATTTTCTAAGTTCCAAAATGTTTTCTATATTCTTTATGGGAAAAATCTGAAGATTATTGAAGACAGTATTAAAAAGACATATCCATCTGAAACTTTACATAAGGGAGAGAAGAATATGTTCTCTGTTGAAACTGAATATGTATAGAAGATGCGGTAGATATAAGATAGTATTATTTCCAAGTCCAGAAATGAAAGTTGGAAGCTGATTGAAGATTTTTGGTTATGGTTAGTTAAATTATCCTCCAAACTAAAACTTCTCCACTATTATTTGACCACCAGGTGTAACAGTCAAATAGAGGGAGATTGTTGAGCAACATTGAAGTTGTACGTATAACTCAACAATACTGGTTTGGATAACTCAACATAGTATAGGACTTTAAAATAATCTATATTCCACAAGAATCAGTACATATTGTTTATTGGGCATGTACATAATGGTTTTGGTAGCTACAGTGAAGAAGACATCAACACAGTGATCTGTATGAAGTTCATTAATATGTTCAGGCTTCGGAGGAATAAAGTTGGAGTCAATCGAAGCAGTTATCAGAATCAGTGTAAAAACCTCAAGGATTCTTAGTGAAGTTGTTTATACCTGGTAGAAGATATGACAATGATTTGAGAAGATATAGTACGAAGGCCTGAGAGCGGAACTAGTCACCTGTGAACCAGACCATCGCACTAGGTGTCAGTGATTCGTGAAAGGAAACTAAGTACTATCAATAGAATGACTGTTCAGTGAGGATTCATATTCGGGAATACAGAATTTATGGTTTAGATGAAGACTCAGGAGAGAAGACCTAAAGGCAGGACAACTCAGGGAATACTATGCTCTACAAAATCTAAGTCAAAGTGATCACTACCTTGTAGTAGTAGTCACTTAGATCATCCTATTGAATATCAGAAGCAATAGCCTGGTAATACTGTTCAATATTTAAATTACAAGAATTGATCATGACTTGGTACGAGCCTCAGAGAATAAACAGGAGCAAAAATAAATTCACAGGTGCACCTTGTGCTACTCTAGTCACCAGTTAGTAGTTATTGAGCATTGTGTGAATTATTTCCAAGGCAAATTGATTTCCTAGCTACACTATAGAAGTTGGTCGCAACTTAGAAACTAGGAGGAGTGAGAAATTGATACCCATGCGCTGCAAGCCCCACATAATCTTTTCTATAGCTTCCTAGGAAGGTAGATCGCAAGTTAAAGTCTCCAGGAAGAAGTACAAGTCGCCAGCTAGCATGTACAAGGGAATATGGTCACAAATTAGAATGTTCTTGCATAAAAACTAAGTACAATGGTACCTAGTATATGCATGGTCACAAGTCACTTCCTATAAGAGCTTTTGGAGTCGCACATGAGCTAAATGTCTAAGGAAAATTCTCCATAACCTCCCTGGTCGCAAGTTAGTTTACTTGGAGTGCTTGTAGTCGCCATGAAGTCCCTCAAGGATAATTGGACTCGCAACTTAGCTTCTATGTGACGTCCCGCAAATCCGGGGGTCTGGAATTGACGTCACTAACACAAAACCCTTTTCAAAACATTTTCAAAAACCTGTATTTTTGAAAAGATAATAAAAATCAAAGAATTTAAAACTTGAAAATTTAAAAAGAATTTAAAAAAAGAAAACAATTTAAACCCCCTGAAAACAGGATCGCATACAGGTTACAACATTGAAATTAGAATCAACCACTATTATTAATAAACAACATTTTTTTACAACTTCAAGTCATCTTCGCTAAGAAGAATCACGATTACTCTATTTACAAACCTGATTTACAACTAAATCTCAATAAACAACTCTAACTCGAACCTTCTTCAACAATCCCTTGGATACCTTCTTTGACCTATGGATAACTTAACCATTCTTACTCTTCGTCTAGCCTTAGCTATCGAACTTGAACAACTTATCTTTAAGCATTTCTGAAATGGTTATAAGAAAAGCAATGGTGAGCAACAATGCTCAGCAAGTACCAATGTAGCAACAACAATTTCAAATAGTTCATCAAGAGTTCACAATCTCGGGGTAGTAAATAAAAAAGATTCACCAATCTTTGATTCAATTGGAACTGGGAAATCCAATCATTCAAAGGAATTATTGAATTGGACTTACATCATTTTACTAAAAACTGAAGGGTAGGCTGTTGATCAGTCACGCACTAACCCCGAACATGGCATATAGCCTTGTTCTTTAAACTGGATCCAAGGCACACATTGGCCTTTATTTGACCACGAATCTGGTCTGACCACGAATCTGGTCCACATATTTTATAAAAACAATCCAATTCTAATAATTCAAGTCAATAAAATAATATTCTTAACTAAATCATAATCCACAGTTGTAAAAACATTTAAAAGCAGCATTGCATTTGATAATCAAATCTTTGCAACATATGTAAGAAAGGATTTAGGAACTTGCATAATATGGTGTAAAATAAACATCACTTAAATGATAAGTGAAGATAGGGATACTTGCCTTAAATTCAATTCTCAACTCACAGCTCAGTCTCATACTTTATACTTCACAATCTATGCATATCAACTCCCCGATAACCTCTGACTATTGTCAATTTACAGCACATCGCTGCTTTCTTGACTTGTTCCTTATTCGCTTTGCGACACCATTCGACCTTCTGTACGTCTTCGATATTGCGCATCTCGTTCAGATCCTTTACGAGAATAACACAATACTATAATCACTAAATAGTCTATCGACTTTAACTTATAATCGACAAACCCCGAATCTATAACCCTTCGCATATACATGCCACGTACACGAATAAACCCTTAACACATAATCATTCTTTGACCCAATCACAACTATTCTATAAATAATACGAGTTCAGATTATATCATAAATCTGACATTATCTCCACTACTTATTAGACTATCCCCCTGTTATTCCATTTCAATCAACAACCAATCATGATATCAATACATATTTTGATGTCACATCAAATTAGATATCAATACGAACTTTGGGGCTCACAACATCCCATACTGAAGTCAACATCAATCATCTATATTAAAACCCTTTTGATATTAACAGCAAAATGAATATCCACACCAATCTTTTCACATAATCAAAATCACGCATAAACTCAAGAACAATTCAAAATTCGAATTAAAATTTGGGAAAAACCCAAAACTCGCTTTTAACCGAATCATAACCAAAATCATGAAGTCTATATACCAAAATGATCCTCAGGACCTCTATAATCATATTCTAACACCAAATCATTCAAACAATTGCTTAAAATTCAAAATCGAATTTAAAAGAATAATATGAAAATGTAAAATTGAAAAATAATTAACCTTATTCGAAGATTTTGATACGGATACGGTCGTCTCGTCGAGAGCTTCGATTTGAATATTCATACGCCTCCATCGGATTCCAATAATGTCCTCAAATCCTCGTTTGATTGCGAAGAACACGAAGAACACTGTTCGCTTCTCTGGATAGTTATAAGATTTTACTGAATAATAATGTTTATTTGTATAAAATAAGGCCCGGTGAAGGCTATTTACGAGAAATTAGGACCCCGTTGGATCATGTCGGATATAAAAATCCAATACTTAATAGCTAAGAATAAATACAACTGATCCAAACGGTACTCGAGGGTTCATGGCATCTCTATATAATTCAAAGATAAACATAAGATACGCTTGATTTAATATATCAAATGACACAGGATAGTTGCAGCAATGTATGAACTATTAGCAGTAAATACGAAGGACAAGTTGAATCACTTGCCTTGAGAAAGGCTGGTCTGGTCTGACTGGTAGGAGCAACTGGAGCTTCACTCGACCTTTATGGCAAGTTTTCCCTCGTCTCGAGATCCTACATAAATAATAATAATCTTCATTATAATATACTCTCACCAACTAAACCTATTTACAACCCGAAATTAAACACGGATGGCACTTAGGCCTATATGCACTTAATTTTATATTCACCTTTAAATTACAATTGTACACACATAGCCACATAATCACATATCATATATTAATACCAAATAACACCATATACAGCATAATGCAACACTAGGTTTGGATGATCTCGACTCACAACTTAAGTCACTTGGTCGCTAAACTAGACAAAGTCTTCAAATTTTGGCTTCCTAACTTGATGTGCCTTTACTAAACTATCCAAACCTATTGACCCTCACTTGTGCCTTTTCCTCTAATGACCTTATACTATCTTACAACTATGGTGGTCAACCTAAATCTCACTCCTAAGTGTTCTAAAACTATGTGATAAGTGAAAGTGCTCACTGGTGCAAATTTCAGAATGACAACTATGGTTTCTTGAGTGCATTAGACACTCTTAAACTACAAGTTTTCCTTAAAAACTTTTACACAAGACTCTCCTGACCTAAGGTCATCTCACAAACTTAATGTGGCTCAAGGGCCTGGCTTGGGCCTTCTTGGGCCTAAAAGTCCGAGGTTCCCCTGTTTTTCTGGGCAGAAAACGCCCTGACTTGAATTAACTTGTGACACATGGTTCTAACTCATATCCTATGAACTATGGTTGGAAACACTTCTCTGACACTCTCTCTAACTAAGCCCCAAAAGGTCCTAATGAGGGCCTACCCATGACATGGTCAAATCTCCCTATTTCTAAGTTGCAACAAAACTGTCCCCTGCTGGACAGATTTTGTTATTCTGCCTGTGCACCTAACCAAATGACATGCAAACCTCCAACCAACACCCAAAACCTTTTATATACTCCCAATACTAACTTCTGGTGGCTTGGTCCTCAAATTGAACATCAATGACATGGTCAAAACTCACTCTAAACCACAGGGTACTAAACTGATTTTCTGCAGAAACTATAACTCTCCTTTCTCCAAGGTTTTGACTTGACGAACTCAACTACCAACAACCCAATACCCAAAACAAGACTTAAACATGGTGATCTACTGAACTAACTCCCTTATTCTCAAAATAACTTTGGTGGAGATCATCCTTTGTCGATGGTACAATTATGGCAAAACAAAAGAAACTACACTTCCCAACTCACAGATCATCAAGTTTTTGAAACAACAAGATATGCATTTTTATAAAAGATAACCACGAATTATTACCATGCATCAAGGAGCATTAATCAATATTAACACCTTAATCCTACTGAAATTAAATCTTACTAACAAAATCTTTCCAAATGATCAAAATCTTATAACATTCTAAGAGAAATTTACATGTGTGCATGTCCTCGAGTTTTGCAAGCCAAACAACATGTTTTCTAAATATGTTTTACCAAGAAACTTACATGCAAACCTAGCATGAGCTATGTTAGATATATTTGATAATGTCATGGCTAATATGTTTTATGTTTAGATTTCAGATCTTATTTGAATAGGACAAATCAGTACTTATACTGGACATCAGGACTTAAGAGATATCAGTACTTATGTTATCAGGAGATAAGCATCAGGAGATAGATATCAGAACTTAAGTGCTGAAGGACGATCAGATAAGGACAGCAGCTGATTAAAGATAAGAAGATCAAGATAAACATAAGAAGAGATATGCATGAAGAAGGAATTCCATAAAGAATGGAATACTTGGAATAAAAGATATCTGATTGATATATATTAGGAAGCAGAATTATATTCCATATCAATTAGCGATTATCTTGTAACTGTGTAATATATAAACACAGACATAGGGTTTACACTATAAGTGTTATCATTATCGAGAATATTATTTACTGTAACCCTAGCAGCTCTCGTGATATTTTGTTCATCACTGAGAGATAACGGTTCTAGATTGTAACAGAGTTTATTGTTTCAATAAAGTTTGTTTTCTGTTACATAAGTTCTTGAAGTTTGATTTGATTGTAATAAACACTGTATTCACCCCCTCTACAGTGAAAGTGTGACCTAACAAGTGGTATCAGAGCCTGCTGTTAACACACATACAGTTAAAGATCCAAACACAATCATGTCTGACACAGAAACTCCAAGTAAGCCTGCCAAAACTGAGGAATCATCAAAGACATTAATTCAGAGTCGATATGAGACCATCAGAGTTCCCATACTGAGACCATCTGAATATCCCATATGGAAGGTAAGGATGACCATGTTTCTGGAAGCAACAGATCCAGAATATCTTGATAGAATCAAGAAAGGGCCTCACAAACCTACCAAGCTCGCTGTTGTAGTTGCAGGTGAAGCAGCAATGACTGTACCAAAGGAAAAGAGTGATTACACTGCTGAAGATATAGCATCTATTGCTAAGGATGCCAAGGTACGACACTTACTGCATAGTGCCATTGATAATGTAATGTCAAACAGGGTAATCAACTGCAAGACTGCCAAGGAGATATGGGATGCACTGAAGACAAGGTGTCAAGGAACTGAAACAGTTAAGAAGAACAGGAAGACAATACTCACTCAAGAGTATGAACATTTTGACTCAAAATCTAATGAGTCATTGAATGATTTATATGATAGATTTGTCAAACTTTTGAATGATTTGTCATTGGTTGATAAAGAGTATGATCTTGAAGATACCAACCTAAAATTCCTGTTAGCTCTTCCTGAATGCTGGGATTTGAAGGCAACAACAATAAGAGACAACTACAATCTTGATGAAACTACTCTTGATGAAATCTATGGAATGCTCAAGACTCATGAACTTGAGATGGAACAAAGAAGCAAGAGGAAAGGAGGAAAGTCAAGGACAGTTGCTCTCAAGGCTGAAGAGGAATCCCGCAAAGCACCTTCCTCAAAGAAAGACAAGGGTAAAGCTCTTTTCATAAAGTCTGATACTGAGTCATCAAGTTCTGAGAGTGATGATGACTCAGATTCTGAAAGCTTGCCTGAAACTGATGCTGATGAGGAGATGATGAAGCTGTGTGCTCTTATGGTGAAAGGAATCACAAAGATTGCATACAGGAAGTTCAGGAAGGGAAAGAAGTTTTCCAGGAAAGGCATAAGTTCTGATAAGAAGAATTTCAGAAGATCTGAAGGAAGAGGAGGAAAGTCTGACAGAGGAGATTACACCAATGTTAAATGTTATAATTGTGGTGAGAAAGGCCACATATCTCCTGATTGCAAGAAGACCAAGAGTGACAAAGGCAAAGCTCTTGTCACAAAGCAGAAAAGCTGGACAGACACCTCAGACTCTGAAAGTGAGGAGAACTATGCATTGATGGCAAATGCTGATAAATCAAGTTCTGAGAGCAGTTCTGAAGCTGCTGAAACAAAGGTACCTCAGACTACTTATGCTTTTCATACTGATGATATTAATGAGTTGAGAAGATATCTTAAAACCATGTTTGTTAGTTATAGAGATCAAACTTTAACATGTGAAAGATTAACTTCTGAAAATCTTGCTTTTAGGAAAAGAAATGATTTCTTAGAAAAAGAGTTAGTCATGTTCCATCAAACTCAGAAGGATAGAGATGATGCTTTTTATGTTAGGGATGAAGTGCTAAAAATGAATGAATCTCTAAAAACTGAGTTAGAAAAGGAGAGAGAGATTATTAGGACTTGGACTAACTCTGGCAAAACAACTCAAAATTTGCTAAGCAGTGGAAACTGGAAAGAGGGCTTAGGTTATGGAGAAAATAAAAATGAAAAAGGAACTGTAGAAATTAAGCCTGTTGATAAGCAAAAGCCGAAGTTAAAACCTGTTAAGTTTGTAACTGAAAAATCTGAAAATGAGAAATCAGAAGTTAAAAAGGAATTAGCTTCTGACAAACTAAAACAGGAAAAGATAGCTGAAGTTAACATAGGCTTAATGACAAAGAAGCAGCTTAAGCATAAGCTGAAAGATGTTAAGAATGCAAACAAGGTAAAATCACCTAGGAAAAACAGGAATGGAAAGGAAGGTGTGAATAAAAGCAATAACTATAAATCTGTTTCTGATGCTCCTAGGAAAGCATGTCATAACTGTGGAAGTTCTAACCATCTGGCTTCTTTTTGCAGGAAGAATAAGAATATTAACTCCTTATCTTCAAAATCAGGAGTTAAGAGTCAGTCTGTTAGATACAAACCACAAAATCCTTGTTTTCATTGTGGTAGTTTATGGCATTCCATTTATACTTGTAAGGAATATCATAGTTTGTACTATGATTATTATCAAATAAAACCTTCTTTAAAGAAAGTTTCTGTTGTTCCTTCTAGTGTAAGTTCTGATTCAAAGTCTGGTAGTATAAGTTCTGATAAGAAAACTGTTAACATAAAATCTGATGCTAAATCCGCTGCAAATGTTAACAAACCTAAAAAGGCCAAAGGATCCAAGCAAGTCTGGGTCCTTAAAACTAATAATTAGTGGTCTTTTTGATTGCAGGGCAACAGGAAAAATATTTTAGTTCTGGACAGTGGATGTTCAGGACATATGACTGGAAATAAGGCCCTGCTATCAGACTTTGTGGAGAAAGCTGGCCCAAGTGTTTCTTATGGAGATGGCAACATTGGAAAAACTTTGGGATATGGCAATATCAATCTTGGGAATGTCATCATTAAAGATGTAGCTCTGGTCTCAGGACTTAAACACAACTTACTGAGTATAAGTCAAATCTGTGACAGAGGTTATCATGTTAATTTCTTTGCAGAACATTGTGAAATAGTTAGTAAATCTAAAGGAAAAGTTGTTCTAAAGGGATTCAGGTGTGGTAACATTTATGAAGCTAAGCTTTCAACAAGTTCTGATGGTTCTGCAATCTGTTTAGTGAGTAGAGCCTCAATTGAAGAAAGCTGGAATTGGCACAAGAAACTCTCTCATTTAAACTTCAACAAGATAAATGAACTGATCAAGAAAGATCTTGTGAGAGGACTGCCAAAATCAGTGTTTGCTCCTGATGGTCTTTGTGACTCATGTCAGAAGGCCAAACAAAGAAAATCTTCATTCAAGAGCAAGACTGAATCATCAATTCTTGAGCCTTATTATCTACTTCATGTTGATCTATTTGGTCCAGTGAATGTCATGTCTATTGCAAAGAAGAAATATGCGTTGGTCATAGTAGATGAGTTCACCAGATACACATGGGTGTATTTCTTGCACACAAAAAATGAAACTGCATCTATCCTGATTGATCATGTCAAACATCTGGATAAATTGATCAAAGATTCTATGAAAATTTTGAGGAGTGATAATGGCACTGAATTCAAGAATCTGATAATGGAAGAGTTCTGCAAAAATCATGGAGTAAAGCTGGAATTTTCTGCTCCTGGAACTCCACAGCAAAATGGAGTTGTTGAAAGGAAGAATAGAACTCTCATTGAAGCTGCACGAACAATGCTTGAAGAAGCAAAGCTTCCAACCTATTTCTGGGCTGAAGCTGTGCAGACTGCTTGTTTTACTCAAAATGCAACACTCATTAACAAGCATGGAAAAACACCATATGAGATGGTGAAGAACAAGAAGCCAAATCTGAAATACTTTCATGTATTTGGATGTAAGTGTTTTGTTCTCAAGACTCATCCTGAACAGCTATCCAAGTTTGATCTAAAAGCTGATGAGGGAATCTTTGTTGGATATCCACTTTCCACAAAAGCCTTCAGAGTCTATAATTTGAGAACAAAAGTGGTCATGGAATCTATCAATGTCTCTTTTGATGACAAGAAGATCACTGGACTTGAAGATTGCATTGATCATGATCAGCTGAGATTTGAAAATGAAGATTCATATTCTGATACCTTAAGTCCTGACAGTCTAAGTCCTGATACTGTAAACTCTGATGGATTAAACTCTGATGTTATTGAAACTGTGGTGACTACGTCCAAGGAAGATGCACCAATGCAGGGGGAGCATACTCAAGATATTATCACATCTCAAGAAGCATCAGAACATACATCTGGCTCTTCAAGTTCTGATTCGTCAAGTTCTGATAAGCCAAGTACTGATAGTGCTGAAAATCTAAATGCTGAAGAATCCAACTCAGAGAGCATAGTTTCAGGGGAGCATCAGAAAATGAAAACGAAGACAGCATGAATCATGGGGGAGCATCCAGTTCTAGAGAAAACCTTCCATCTGCACGGAAGTGGACAAAATCACATACACCTGATTTGATAATTGGAAATCCTGATGCAGGTGTCAGAACTAGAACAGGTACTTCTAATGAATTTTTTTACAATTCTTTTCTCTCTCAGTCTGAGCCAAAGAAAGTGGAAGAAGCTCTTCAAGATGCTGATTGGGTGCAAGCAATGCAGGAAGAGTTTAATGAATTTGAAAGAAACAAAGTCTGGACCTTAGTGCCAAGACCTAAGAATAGATCTGTTGTTGGTACAAAATGGGTATTCAGAAACAAAACTGACAGTGATGGCATAATTGTAAGGAACAAGGCAAGGCTGGTTGCAAAAGGATATTCTCAACAGGAAGGAATTGACTATGATGAAACATTTGCACCAGTTGCTAGGTTAGAAGCCATAAGGATATTCATGGCTTATGCTGCTCACAAAAAGTTTACTGTCTTTCAAATGGATGTGAAAAGTGCTTTTCTCAATGGAGAATTGGAGGAGGAAGTATATGTTGAACAACCTCCAGGCTTTGTAGATTCCAAACATTCAGAGTATGTCTACAGGCTTGATAAAGCACTTTATGGACTTAAGCAAGCTCCTAGAGCATGGTATGAGACTTTAGCTCAGTTTCTTCTGGAAAGTGGATTCAACAGATGAACTATTGACAAAACACTATTCTATCTCAACCATGGCAAGGACTTACTTTTGGTCCAGATTTATGTTGATGATATCATTTTTGGGTCTCCAAATGACAAACTTTGCAAAAAGTTTGCCAAACTAATGCAGTCAAGATATCAGATGAGTATGATGGGAGAACTTAGTTATTTTCTGGGCCTTCAAGTCAAGCAGAGTGAAGAAGGCACTTTTATTTGTCAATCTAAGTACACCAGAAACTTGCTGAAGAAATTTGGAATGCAAGACTGTTCAAGTGCATCCACTCCCATGGCCACTGCAACAAAACTGGATAAGGATACTGGTAATTCAGTAGATATTACTGATTACAGAGGTATGATTGGCTCACTTCTCTATCTAACTGCTAGTAGACCAGATATCATGTTTGCTACCTGTCTTTGTGCAAGATTTCAAGCAGATCCAAGAGAACCTCACTTAACAGCTGTAAAAAGAAACTTTAAGTATCTTAAAGGAACAGCTGATCTAGGATTATGGTATCCTAGAGAATCAGATTTTAAATTAATAGGTTACTCAGATGCAGATTTTGCAGGTTGCAAAATTGACAGGAAAAGCACAAATAGAAGCTGCCAATTTCTTAGAGGCAGATTGGTTTCTTGGTATAGCAAGAAACAAAAGTCGATTTCCACATCAACTGCAGAAGCAGAGTATATTGCTGCAGGAAGCTGCTGTGCACAGATTCTTTGGATGAAGAATCAGTTACTGGATTATGGGTTAACATATTTCAAAATCCCTATTTACTGTGATAATCAAAGTGCTATTGCTATGACAGGTAATCCAGTTCAACACTCTATCACAAAGCACATCAGCATCAGGTACCATTTCATCAGGGAACATGTGGATGAAGGTACAGTGGAATTGCATTTTGTTCCCACAGATCAACAAGTAGCAGATATCTTCACAAAACCACTGTGTGAAGCTACCTTTACAAGATTGGTAAATGAACTTGGAATGATTTCAGGTTCTTTCTCTAAATCTGCTTAAACTTGTTCTATGTTATCAGACTTTATGATCAGTATTTACAGAATTAATCTCTTTGTGTATTCTGTGCTTAATTGATAAATGTTTTTAAGTACTGACTGTTGTCTGATATATATCTCTTAACTCTAATAAGTGATATATCTGTTTAAGTAATCATTCAATCCTATGAGGATAATTGTGCTAGATACTGACCTACTAGTCTTCAATAAACAAATGATCCCATGAAAGAAGTAATTATTTCTGTGGAAATCTTATGACACAAGCAAATTCTGATACTTGAGCTTAGTTTAGTTTACTTTATTCATCTTATTACTAAGTCCCAAATTAGAATAATGCTACTCATCTGTTTAAGTTCTGATTCTAGTAAAACTGCTGAATGTACTAAGTGCTGATAAACCTCACTTATCAAAAGAAGAAGAAAAAGAATCAAAGAATAATATCAGGTACTCCTTTGAGATCTAGAGTAAAAATGTGAATGGGACGACCCAAGTGCATAGCTGGTATTAAGTAAATATGCATTAGAAAAGCAAAATATTTTCTTGGTGACTTTTCACACTCTATGATTACTGGAGAAATACTCTGATAATAGCATAAATTCTAATAAGCAGTCGTAACTCACTTACACTGAGAAGCCACTGTAAAATAGAATTTAAAAAGATGCATAAAATTAGCACAAAAATAGTTGAGGTGGACTCATGCATGAACTCATTTATCAGTAGGTTTCAGGATAATGACAGCTCTTTAGCAAAATTTTAATTATGACTTATTTCTAAGATGTACTGAAGTACATCAGACTTTACTCTTTATTAGTTATTTAGCTTAATGCACACACAAATCACTCCATATGAATGATGAAATTTTTGTGGTGGTCTATGTTCTTTTCGACAAACAGTCACTGTGTCACCTTGCACAAATTCTGAGGACACGTTCTAGTTATATGTTCTGATGATTAAGTTCTGAAGACTATCACTCAGAACTTGTATGAAAACTTACTAAGATAGATATTCCTTGTTCGAGTTAAGACATTATGTTCTGATGACTGTTAAGTTCTGGTATAGGTCTAAGTTCTGATTTTTCAGTCTACCCTTTACTTGACTTATCTGTGAGTAAAATTTGGTAACAGTCTCAGATTAATTTAGAATATATTGAAATGGAAGATTAATAGTCTATGGTTAGGACTAATGGACTCGTCCTTGAACAGTTCACTCTTGTTACATGTGCACATTCCTTTTCAAATGACTGTTATTCTTCTTCAAGTCTAGGGAGACGAGGTAGACTTAACTCTATCTGTCAGCATTAAATATCTTCGCGTCTCCTGGCATTCTCTTGCCTATATAAACAGCCACTTCACATTACACTTTCCATCAATTTTTCTCACAATCTTAACTTCATATTCTTTTTCAAAAACATCATGGTCCGATTCAACATGTTTTTGAATTACCAAAATTTTCATATGGAGCTAAGCTGCGCCGACTGGCAGCAGGAGTGGCATGTAACTGCCATTCCTGAAGAGATATGGGGCTCTGTCCCACAGGCGGTGCTGAACCGACTTCTTTCTTCGAGATGGACTACCAGCTTCATCTTGATCGATTGGAGGAGGAAAGGCGGGAAGCTATCCGTCAGCAAGAGCGAATCATTCGACTCGCTATCTTGTTTGTCGAAGATAGGAAGAGGAAGATGACTTAATCTTGTCTTCTTCCTGTTCTTCTTCATCCTCAGCTTTGTCAGGCTTCTTAGCTAGGACTAAAGCTGTTGACGTTAGGTTTAGAAGCTTAGGACAAGATTGTAAAAGTTCTGATGTAATTTCAATTTCATCAATGTATTATTTTGATATATTAATGGAATTTGTTTTTATCTTATGATCTTGTCTCTGAGAAATTTTGATACGCATTGATAAATCCTGATAAATATTCTGATGATCGTATAAATTGTGTCTGACTTTAAGTTCTGATAATGTTTTATCAGTACTTACTTAACTGATTGATATTACTCATTCTCACACACAGTTTTTTTTCAGAATATTGATATTGCAGAGTAAAATATTTGAATTAGTGGGAACGGTTTCAATTTTAAATTAAACTGATTCACCTTGATTAATGGAATCTAGGTAAGTGGAACGGTTTTTTCCTTGAAAAACTGCAAGTGGGTGGTAACTATTCCTTATTTACCGTGCCCATTACTTTTTGCCTTCTCTATGTATAACAGGTGTCAAGGTATTTACCACTACTTTTAAATGCATGTCTGCCATGTGTCCTCAACGGTTACTTTTTGTGTATAAGTAAAAGAGAGCAAAGATTGTCAAATCTTTTATTTACCTTTCTATTTTATCTCTCTCTTTACTTTTCAACTCTCTCATCTACTGACGATTTTCGTTTAAGAGGCATTTTCTCAAACACATTACAGGTTACCGATTTCTTTCCAAACATAATGGCACCCAAGGACATTCTCTTTGATGGAGCAAAGTTTGTTCCTAATAACTTCTCTGCGATACTCAACACTACAGAGGCACCCTCTGAACTTCATTTCATTCAGGACTTTCTCACTAGTTCTGATATTGGGTTTGCTCTAACTGAGCCTACATCCATTTCTGGAGTTCAAGTACTGGAGTTTTGGAGGAGTGGAGTATATGACAATGGTGGTGCTCAAGGGTCCCCAAGTATAATATTTTCATCAGGGGAAGATGAGTATGTTGTGACTTTGTCTACAGTTAGACAGGCATTATAACTACCTGAGGACTGTGTTTATTCTACTGTTGATGACTCAGTTCTTCAACACATGATGGTTAGTCTGGGATATGAAGGAACATTGACCAAGCTTGGACAGTTGAAGAGATCTTTCATAAGGAGGGAATGGAGTTTCTTCTTTGATTGCATTACCAAAGCTTTCGCCAACAAATGTTCAAATTTTGATGCAATTCCCATATTCAGCCAACAAATCGGGTATGCACTTCTAAATCACACTGATTTTGATTATGCACGAGCAGTCTTAGGTTTTATTGGGGATAGGATGACAGAAGATCGCAATACTGTATATTTTGCAAGATTTTGTCAGCTTATTTATAGTTTTTGTTGTAATCAGCCCCAAAATTTTGGTGATCTAATTCCATCTTTCAGAATAGCTAAGAGAGCTTTTACTGATTTATTATCTTCTGATAATAAAAAGGTTGTGTTAAGACCCCTCTTAATACCTTTATCTATCAAACAAGCCTTAATCACCTATGATCTTGTGAAGTACACTGCACTTTATCCTGATGTTCAAACATCAGAACCTAGTTCATCAGCACCTACCACCTCTACTCAGCCACCTCAAACCTCTCAACCATCTCTCATAACATATCTCAAGTCCTATGTGAAGCCTACATCTTCTAAGTCAAAGAGAACAAAGACTGTTTCTCAAACACCTCAGAAGAAGAGGAGGATTACTTTGAGAGATGAATCAGATTCTGAGGAACAGATTCTTTCTTCAGAACCTGTGGTAAATGAAGCTGAGAAAGCAACTTCTCAGAAGGATTCTGATATTGGGGGTTCTAAGCTTCTCAAAAGGCTTAGACGAATGACTGTTCCTGAAACTCCAAAAGAATCCGAAACAAACAAGAAATACAAGAAACAGAGGGCACAGAGGCCAGTTTCAGATGATGAGGAGGAAGCAGCTAAGGAAGGGGATCAGGAATCTCTGATCTCACAAGAAAAAGAATTTGATCCAGTTACTTCTTCTTCATCCACTCCATCACAGGAAACTGTATCTGACAAGGCTAATTTCCCATCTGTGTCTCTTGGTAATCAAGGCACAAGTGCTGATAATGCTGATCAACACTTAGTTGTGCCTGGAGTAATTTTCTTAGAAGCTCCAACAGCAACAAATCTTTTGCCAACACCTGTTACTGATGCTATTCAAACTCCGGAATTATCTAAGTCACCTTCTCTGCATCTAGACACTGATGATCAGACTTTAGGTGAGCATCAGGATATGGCTGTTGATCAGAACTTAGCATCAGATCAGCAATTAGAGGATGCTGAAGTTTCCATTGCTACTCACACTGCTATTATATCAGATGATACTGATTCTATAAGTTCTGATGCTGCACATGCTGGAGATACTGGTGATGCTGCTCCAACTGCAGATACTGATGCAGCAGGTCCTTCAGGACATATTCCTCTTTCTAAGTCTGAACAAGTAAAGAAGTTTGTTACAGAGGAACCACCAGTGCCTTGGAGTGAAACTCCTGCAGGTCAGGAGTGGACTAAGGAATGGAACTCAGTTTCATGTATTCCATCAGCGTTACATCTTACTGAGCACTTGACTAAAGCTGATGAAATGTTAAATTCTGATGATTTCAAAACCCAGCTTCGTGTCACTGCATTGAGTACTAAACATCTACAAGGTCTTCATTCAACCACTCATACAGAAATACACCAGATTCAGGAGAACTTAATCAAGCAGGAACAAGTTTGGAAACTTGATAAGAAAAAGTTCTTTCAACCTTCTATTGACAGGATTGCTTATATTGAGAAGACTCAAGATCGTCAACAAGCACAGATTGATCAAATTCTGCAAAATCAAGATTCTCAGCAATCACAATTGACTGAAATCCAATCTTCAGTGGAATTGCTTATCTCTCTTCTACTTCCTGCTGATGCCAAAAAGGGGGAGAAAGTAATTAAGTCCAAATGCAAGGATGACAAGACACTGCAAGGAAAGGATGATGAAAAAGATGACCAAGGAAACTCTGGAATGGGTGGAGGTCATAGTCAAGGTAAAAGATTCTCATCAAGAAATGCTGAAATTGCAAGTCACAGGATAAGTTCTGATACTGGGAAGAGAATAAGTTCTGATACTGGTAAAAGAATAAATTCTGATGAACTTCTAGATCTTGATGAAGAAATGTCAAGACAGTTATTTCTTCAAGAAAATCCAGGAATGGACTTGGAAAGTTTAAAGGAAGAAGAAGCTAGACTTAAATCAAAGAAAGCCACAACTAAATCTGAAGCTTCTGGTAAAAAGTCACTTCCAAAACTTAAAGGCATTGTGATTAAAGAAAAGGCACAAACTGAAGCAACATTTGCTAAATCACAACCAAAGATAGATCCAAGATCCAAGGGTAAAGAAAAGGTTGGTGAACCTGTTAAAGTTTATGTACCTCCTAAAGATGAAGAAATTACTGATGACAAAGATAATCTTGCTCTGACTTCAAGAAAAGTTCTTAAAACAACCTCTGACATGGCTCAAGTTGTTCAGAGTCAAGAAATTAAAAGTTCTGATATTCAAAAGAAGCAAGTAACCTCTGACACAGCTCAAGTTAACTTGATATCAGAAGGAAGATCAAAAACACTCTTACCAGGATTCACTAAAGCAAAACAAACTCAACCTTTGAAGACTACTGCAAGTCGTTTTGAAGCTAGAGTAGTTACTGGAAAGGAAGCAAGAGATAAAACTGGATTGGGAAGTGCTAATGAAAGAAGAGTACACAACACTACCAATGATCCAACTTCCTTGAGTGAACCAGGTATTGGAGCAACTCCTGAAAGATTGAATCAACTGGAATCTGTACAAATGGTTTACCATACCTACTTGAAGGAACACATCTTGTTGTATTTCATGACAGATGGTAGGGTATATCATATAAGACAAAATGCCATTCTATTGAAGTATTTTGAAGAATTGGAGCATGTATTATTCTTACTTCAAGTGGATGACAGATTGACAGGGACTGCTGCAAACTATTTGAAAGAACAGATTCAGAGACAGAAAAGACTTTATTCTGTTAAGTCTGACAGCATATATGTTCCAAAGTACAGAAATCACAATGGTGATATTGTTGATATGAAGCCTAATACTGCACAGATCAGAACATATCTTGGTATTAAGGGGCTTGAGTTTAATCTAGAGTCTGACAAAGCCTATGTCATAAGACTAGATCAGGAGTTGAGAAAAGCAAAGATTAATGATCTCAGAGCTGCAATATTTCAAACTGGTGAAGATATTGCAGAGCTTAAAGATGTCAAACGGAGAATGATTGATGAACTCAGATATGCTGAGAAATTTTGTTGAAGAATTATCTCAGAACAACTCCTGACATCAGAGAGATCAGAAAATGATGAAGCCAAGTCGAAGATCTACAACTGCTTAAATTCTGATATTTATACAGACTGAAGTTGTTATCAGAAGTTGAAATTGGTAAAAGCTTTAAGGACTGTAAGTTGTAGTTATCTTGTCTAATTCTCATGCATTTGTACTTAATGTTTTTGACATCATCAAATATCTGTTAAACTTGTATATTTTACTAATTTACAAGTTGGGGGAGATTGTTAGATATATTTGATAATGTCATGGCTAATATGTTTTATGTTTAGATTTCAGATCTTATTTGAACAGGACAAATCAGTACTTAACTGATCAGTACTTATACTGGACATCAGGACTTAAGAGATATCAGTACTTATGTTATCAGGAGATAAGCATCAGGAGATAGATATCAGAACTTAAGTGCTGAAGGACGATCAGATAAGGACAGCAGCTGATTAAAGATAAGAAGATCAAGATAAACATAAGAAGAGATATGCATGAAGAAGGAATTCCATAAAGAATGGAATACTTGGAATAAAAGATATCTGATTGATATATATTAGGAAGTAGAATTATATTCCATATCAATTAGCGATTATCTTGTAACTGTGTAATATATAAACACAGACATAGGGTTTACACTATAAGTGTTATCATTATCGAGAATATTATTTACTGTAACCCTAGCAGCTCTCGTGATATTTTGTTCATCACTGAGAGATAACGGTTCTAGATTGTAACAGAGTTTATTGTTTCAATAAAGTTTGTTTTCTGTTACATAAGTTCTTGAAGTTTGATTTGATTGTAATAAACACTGTATTCACCCCCTCTACAGTGAAAGTGTGACCTAACAAGCTATATCTAGATGATCACTTAGCATGCAAGGAGTTTCATCAAATTTTCACCATAAAAATTTAAGCCATTATCACATAAACATGCAAAAATTGAACAAAGCAACAAGAATAGTCTTAAGGACCATTCATTCGGCTCCCCTATGGTCATGGCCGAATGAAATGGAAGGGAATGGCCATTTAATCATCAAGAGTTTCCTTCTCAAGACTTGGCACTTCTCCATTCCTTGTAGTCCTCTCAAAAAAAACCCTAAACTCACAAGAATCAAGATTGTACTTTGAGTTTCAACTAAAACCTTTACATGCAACCTTAAAACTTAAACTTTCTACTCAAAACTCTTTGAAATATGAGTGATCATGGTATGGGAAGTAACATTTACTTGTATAGAGGGTGGAATCTTGGTTGAGGAATGAAGAAAAATGGGGAGGGGGTGGTTTCGGCTAAAAGCCGAGAGTGAAGGAGGGAGTAGCCGAGAGTGAGAGAGAGGAGGGAGAGAAGAATGAGTGTGGTGGTGAGTGATGTGTGAAATGATCATGCCTTTACTTGTTTTATGGTTTTTGTGTTGACAAATGTGAGTGGAAATAGGAATTGACATGATTACCCTTCCACTTGTACTTGGTTCAATTTGCATGCAAGGGTAAAGAAGGTATTTGGCTAGAAAATAAGAGTTAGTGGGGTGGTTATTGACTCTTTAGCCCTTTTGGATTGAATAGAAAGGATTTGCATGCAAGGATAACTATGTAATTTGTTAATTATGACAATTAATACTTATAAAGATTTAATTTTATAAAATATAATACAAGTTCAAAAATTATAAAATTTATACCATAAAATAGCTTGGATTTTTTGGAAATTTTATAAAACTACTTTTGAAATTTGTGAGCAAAATAAATTTTAAAAAGAAATTTATTCAAGGTTTAAAATATTACTTATAAATCAAAAAATGAAAGAAATAAATAAACTTTTGATTTGAAAAATCATATACCACATATCGAAAATTTAAGATGCAGAAATTCTCATTCACACAAGCATACAATAGTTGAATATATTGACATTCGGCTTTATAACTACACCAAATTTACAATTAATATTACACAGAAATGTCGGGTGTAACATCCTCTCCCCCTTAAGGGATTCTGTCCCCAGAATCTAAGAGAACAGATGAGGATACCGGGAACGCATATCAGACTCTAACTCCCAAGTCGATTCTTCGACCTTAGGGTTCCTTCAAAGCACTTTTACTAACTTTACTGACTTATTTCTAAGGCTCTTCTCTTGCCAGTCGAATATTTTAACCGGTTGCTCCACAAATGACAGGTCTGCCTGAATTTCTACAGGTTCATATTCTATTATATGGCTAGTGTCAGGATTATACTTCTTAAGCAATGACACATGGAACACATTATGCACATGCTGATACTGAGGTGGTAAGGCCAACTCGTAGGCCACCTTTCCCACTTGACTCAATATTTCAAAAGGACCTATATATCTAGGTGCTAACTTCCCTTTCTTGCCAAATCTCATCAACCCTTTTCTAGGTGACACCTTCAACAAAACAGCTTCGCCAATTTGGAATCGAACGTCCTTACGCGCTGGATCCGCATACATCCTCTGTCTATCTTGAGCAGCAAGCAACCTTTTCTGAATTAACTTGACCGAGTCATGCAACTGTTGTACCAATTCCGAGCTGAGAATCTTTCCTTCTCCTACTTCATCCCAACTTGTTGGTGATCAACATTTTCGCCCGTACAAAGCTTCGTATGGTGGCATGCCGATACTGGAATGATAGCTGTTGTTGTAAGAGAATTTAATCAATGGCAAATGGTCGTCCCAACTTCCTGCAAAATCGATTGCACAACTGCACAACATGTCTTCAATTG